>NC_072740.1:81631838-81938338 GCF_026930045.1 Uloborus diversus
TTTGAGATGTTTAGTACTCACATTTACATTAAGAAAAAGGTGTCCATACGTACATCAATCTCTATGAAAGCAAGATGACTACAACATTAACTTAAAGTCGTACTCCGAAAAGCAGCACCGGACCTACGGTTTCCGGATATATATGTGAAACATTATAAATTATTCATTTGAACATGGAAAAAATACGATTTTAAATGCCAGTCAAAGACTTGTAGTCCTGAAAAAACTCCAATTCCCACTGGAATTCAACCTCGATCCACCCTACGTGAAATAAAGGTTCCAATAGCTCTTTGTTATGTTATGGCGCAAATGTAAACGTTTGGCGATATCTTCAGTCCCAGCTTCCAGTCTTCATCACCTTCCATAACCTTTGATGAAGGGACATATATTTACAACTGTACTCGTTCCTGCATTTTCTTCTCTATAAATAGATGTACAGCAATATTTGACATTGAGTGATTTTTAAGCACTTTTATTATACTTAGCCTGTTTATCACGGAGTAATCTGAGCCCTGGTTTTGCTTATATCTCTGCAACTAGACCACTTAAAGACTTCGGGATTTCACTAAATGATTTGTTTCATCTTAAGGTACAACTTAGCGCTGAAAAATTAAAATTCTAAAAAAAAAATTATTATTTCGGTTAGGATGAAAAACAGCAAATTTCAACCACAAGGAATTTCTCCATTAAATATTTAAATATAAAACTTATTGTTACAAATTTTGCTGCCTTGCAACAGTAATATTAAAAGCAATCATAATGAAAATTTTGAATCAAGGCTTCTCTGAAGCAAGCATGAAATTAGCAAGCATAAATCCTAGGGAGGAACAAGAATTAAATTTTAGTGCCAACTGCTTAAAGTTTTAGACACGTGTATAGATTTTTTCCCTTTTAGTACAGATCATTTATGTATGGAAAAATAAGGTGAAGTTTCGTGATTGTAAAATTATTCTATTTCTGAAATACATTTACACAAAAAACAATAAAATAACAGATTTTTTTGAAAAATACCCCCTAAGCACTCATAAGGACAAAATGACTTTTCTGGGACAGAAAGGACAATTTAAGTATTCCTGTAGTTTTCGAAAATTCCAAGAAAATGACACCACAAACGAAGAAAAGTGCGGTTCTAGTCATTACAAACCAACTTTCCCAATAAAAAAACGATGCATGTCTCAACACTCAAAGTTATGATTGAAAGTTTGATAATGATAAGAAATTCTCTTCATGACTAGAGCCGCACTTTTCTTCGTTTGTGGTGTCATTTTCTTGGAATTTTCGAAAACTACAGGAATACTTAAATTGTCCTTTCTGACCCAGAAAAATTATTTTGTCCTTTTGAGTGCATTATGAAAAGTGCTTAGCATTTTTTTAAAAAAAAAATCTGTTATTTATAGTATCAAAACATATCATGAAAGTTTTGAAAAAGATTTTTTTTTTTACTAATCTGCGTAATTTTGTCATACACTTAAGTTTTTACACTGAAACTTACTACAAATGAGAAAAGTTTCATTTCACAAATGTTTTTAAAAATAAAGTCTGGCATAACTGAAATGCATCCTCAAAGGCTATAAACAGACAAGATTTCATTTAAAATATTTCTCTTTTCACATTTATGATACGTTTTAAATCGAATTTTACTACACATGATGCGCTGAAAGTTTTTTTTTCCAAATCCTCTACGAAAAATAACCAACAATTTTCTTGTCTTCAAAATATCAGTATCTCAGGAAAATCTTTCTAAGAGATTCTCTTCCGTTTCAAGTTTCAAAAGAGAAGTTTATGCTTCAAGTGGAAAATTTTACAGCAGACAGATTGTGAAAGGAATTCAAGTTTTGCAAGAGTTAATTGCTAGCCAACTTTAATTCCAACCCGGTGATTACGTAGATAATTATGTTTGAAAGACTTAATTTCTTTATTACGTTTCAACGAGGTTAACTTCCAAAATTTAACAAATAATCTTTCATAACAAAAAAGAAACTCTCTGTGGAGGCTTCATTTTCCTCAAAAAGTTTCTTTGATAAACTTAATGTTTTACCATGATTTTGCATATAATGTTATTAGTCATACTTAAATTTTCAGCACTGAAGAAAATATAATTTTAAAAACTAAATATTTTCTTAATTTATAAAAATTCAATAACACAAGGCAACCACCGTTGTTTTCTTTGGTGCCCAGGGTCTTAGAGCTGATTTTATCTACTTAGGGCGCTGAATCGAAACATGAAATTAATTTTTCACTATTAGCTGTACTTTTTTTAGATCAGTGCAGTTGTTATTCCGTAAATAAACAGTCTTAGCACCACTTTGTGCCCTTCTAAAGCAAGTATAGGCTTCTGAAACAAGGATTGATTCCGGCATATTTGCCCTATTGTCGCTCTGCAGTCCAGTTACTGAAAGGAAAATTAGCTAATTAGGGTTAACATCAGGCAAGTTTAGTAACAACGCTTCAATGAGTGAAGGTTAATTTGTGAGTTCATGGATTACATTTATTCACTTCGCTTGACATGGGATGAGTTAAATATTTATTATTATATTTATAGCGCTCAATTATACATAAAGTATACATAAAATATGTAGATAAATAAGGGGAAAACCTTAAGTTTTCTTTAATTTACTCAATTGATAGACGAGAGCATTTTTTTTTCTTTTAGAGCCTTTACATTCGAAGCCCAAGGCCACGGCCTAGTTGGCCTGTTCGGTAATCAAGATCCGATTATTTGTATAGCATAACAGTAATAAATATTCCATTCTTTGAATTTTGCTTGATTTCTGGGTTTAATTTAAACTCGTATAACGAATTTTAATCTAAAATGTTATATCTTTGAATTAAGAGCTCCTGAGCAAAAAGTGTTGTCAAATTTGAATTCAGAACTCCAATTTCATACGACATCAGTTCCGCATGCTCCGGCAGAAAAGTGGCTGTTGCCCTGTGTTATAAAAATATTTAATCTTTAAATTACTAATTACTTAACTATTAACTTGTATTTGTTATTGATTTCTAATTACTTAATTTACAAATTATGTTTAACTCTTTCATGAGGTTGCTTATAATTTTTATATAACATCAAAAAATTATAGTAACTTAAAAAAATAAAATACAAAAACAAGGATAAAATTGCCAAGTATTTTGCTACAGCGTATAATTCATGTGGTGAATTCACAGTAAAAATACATTTCAAGACCGTCCATCTTTTTATATTTTCTCAAATATTGTTTTTAGTGATATATTTCTTTGCAAGAATGTGTTCTTCGGCGGTATTTAGAAATGTAAAAATTGATTTAAGCACTTATAAATTATTCATATATATTTTTATTCTTAGCAAATAATATCATGTCCAGTATCCCTTTCATATTTCATTCATAAACGTTATCTCATACGAACAAATATCTTGTAGTTACAATAAATATAAGTAAAGTATTTCAAACATTGTTGATTGCAACTTTGTAAAAAGCTGTATATACGTATAGATAAACCAGATGTAAATTAATATCAGGTTTCTGAATCACGACAAGTGATATTAAATGCGCAAATTATTTCTCTCTTTGAATAACCTCACTTTTGAGTTAATAAGCAACTTATTTTTCAAAGCTTGAGATTTTACCTAACAATAAAGTTATTTTGCATCCGAAGTAATGTTGCACTACGCGAATAATATTAAGTTTGAAATTAGTTTGTACAAAAGTATTTGTGTAGTACAGTCCTGTCTTTTGTACCAAATTATATGCAACCTTACAACCCAGCTAGCAAACAATGAATGCAACGGGATTTCTTTCTTTTGGGGGGGGAGGGGGAGTTGTTGAGAAATAATTGCTTTGTCAAAAGATTTGCCATACACCGTTCAGTGATGTGTTTTTCTTTCAGATATGATTTTGCCATAACCTAATTCAGAGTTTAAGCAAACTATTGGATTCAAGAAGTCTTACTACAAAAACACAGTTAGGTAATTGGCTCTGTTTGGGTAATTTGAAACAGAATTTCAATGATTTAGCTTTAGATCCTTTCCTTTCATTTCGATGAACTGTGGGATAGTATTATATGCATTGTATAAAATGCTATCTGGAGTAACCGAGTAAGAAAAGTTTGACTTTATGACTATTTGTTAGCGAATCAAATAATGTTTCCTTGTACACCAGCATGTTTCCTTCTTTCCAGAGACAAGGAGAGTAAATAGAAACACCCCATTTATTTAACCTCGAGATTAATGCAGGTTCATATTCACAAAATACACAATCAGTTTATATGCTACATCAACAGCACTCTCTCTGTGACATGTTGTTCGCATGCGACCCGCTGAATCTTGCAAATAAAGGGTGTCCCAAAATTAACGCAAGATTTGAATTTGCCGCCATTTTTGCAATAAATGGTTGGCAACCCTGAAAAAAGAACAATTTGACAGCTGAGAGTTTAGGGTAATCAAAAATGGAGCGTTATACGATACAATAACGCGCTTTCATTATTGAATAATTGTTTCAAAAATAATGAAAGTTGAGGCTGGTCAAGCAGTTACTGTTATTGGCGCTCGGTATCGCAACACGGTAATGCACGGGTGGCTGTGGGCTTGTTGACATACACCTTTGAATTCAAATAACCCCATAAGAAGAAATTTAAAAATGTTAAATCACACGATCTAGGGTGCCAATTCTGATCACCGAAATGAGAGAGTACGCGACTAGGAAATGCCTTATGCAGTAATTGAAATGTTTCACTCTCTCTCTCGCTGTATGGTACAATAACACCCCATTTTTACTAACCCTAAACTCTCAACTGTCAAATTGTTCTTTTTTCATGGCTGCCAACAATTTATGGAAAAATGGTGGCAAATTCAAATCTTGCGTTAATTTTGGGACACCCTTTATATTCTGATATTTTAAAAGAACAAATCATACAAAAACAAAAATTATGCGCTTATTCTATCTAGATTACACTGAAAAATGTAACTGATGCTAAACTTTGTTCTTCCAAAAATAGAAAGGACGAAACATTTCGTTTTTTACCATCTACCAAAGTACAGAAATGTATCATAGATGCGGAAGATATGGGGTGCATGGAAATATCTGAATTGCACCCAAAAAATTGCAAGAAAGGCGAAATTCATTGCTTATTAATTTTAGTAACATTCCGAATGGTAAACAAAACTAATTGAAACCTATTACATCACATTCGTAAACCTGTCAGAGAAGAAATTTAAACCTACTAAACTTCAAAAGATGTATTTTACATTTTCATGTTCAAAAAATGGTGACGACTACCAATTGTTTGAAAATTCGTGAAAGTCCCACAATGTCTTCTTTATGTTTTCTAATCTTCTTTCACCAGCAGTTTACTTAGAAAAATCTCCCCAAGTGTGGTATAAGAGCTACTTTTTATTTACGCCTGATTTCCTTTCACCCCAACTGGCCCTATAATGTGCTTTTTTTGTATGAACTTATCTGCATAATTCGGCATGTTTGCAAATTTAATATATCAAGCGATACTAATATAATTGCACTTAGATGTCAATTCTGAAGTACTGAAATAAGAGCAAGAGGTGATTCACGCAGTTCTGATAGAAAAGTTTTAGCGTTACTTATGAAATTCGGTTGACAAACAATCTACAATGTACATTTGATGGTATTTTCAGAAAATTTAAACGTTAGCCACCACGAACATAGTTACAATTTCGCATCAAATATTGAACTAACCAACATAATTTAAGAGCAAGTTTCATTTAGCTTTTTAATGCATTAAACTGCATTACTATAGTATCAATTTGGTTGCTAAGAAATGACGTCATTTTGATAAATGTTTATATCACAATAATATTTTAAATCAGTTTTTTCTTGGCAAAAGAAAAACTAAAGTTTCTAAAATACCAAATTTAGGGAAGATTACTAAGTCCCTGTAACCTCTGCAAGTTTGAATATGATTTAATTTTAGTATCATTGAAAACGTTATTGGGATAGAAGGCAAATTGAATCCAATGTAGCATTTTTACGAAGAAATAATTGATGAGTATAACTGAAAAATAGCTCAATTTTACGCTAAATTGCTAATAAGTTCTGTATTCTCTTATTTTTTTTAATAAATAAACAGTATCAAAAGGAATACTTCCTATTCCACTAAATAAAAACAACCTTTATTGAATAATTTTCATTTATATTTTTATAATTTAATTCAATGTTTTTTTACTCATTTTCCCGGAATTCAAAGCCTTAGATTAAAATTATAAGGCTCCTTAAATGAAGAAAATATTACTTCCTAGCAAGATTCTCGCTTCAACTGCATACGAAGGACATATACTTTAATCTGCAGAGAATATTTATTAGCTTTGCTTGAATAAAGACTTTTCTTAATCATTTAAAGAAATCAAAATGAAATTAATTAAATCGATTTGGGGTATCTTATCTACCTTGCAAAGTCCGGGTAAATAGATTCCTAATTATCTTTTCAAATACGCTATTTAAATAACCCATTCGCTAAATTTCACTAAACTATTGGAAACGTTTGATTATTGAATTGCTGTTAGAGCACGATTTTTTTTCCCATAAACGGTTTTCAATTCAATAGCAAGTTAAAAATAAGGAATTACAATTTACTTCCCTACTACGCGTAGCAAGGCTTTTGATGAAACATTCCAATACGTTTTCCAATCACCAAATGAAGTTCATAGTTTATTTGAGAAAAATTTTAAGCTTTGAACTCGGATTTTTAATTTTATCCGCTGTATTTGCTAATTAAAGAGCCTTTGATCATCGATTAATTTTCTTTTTTTTTTCTTTTGGGGGAAATTTGCGATCTCAAGCAATTAAAAACTACCTAAACCTTTAAGAAAGAGAGTGTTTTACCGTATAATTTTGAAACTAAAACTTTGTCCAAATTAAGTTCAATAAAACTTATTTTGAAATACTGTGCATTTAAAAATAAATGATAAAACTTTCAGCTCTTTAAAAACATATTTTCACTTTATTTCAGACAAGATAACCCGTTTAAAGCATTCGAGTGCAACGATAGGAATTTTGAAAATACGGTATTTTTAAGTACAATTTTTCGAATATCAACAAAATATGGCGCTATTTATTCCCCGCTTGATAGCAGTTATGAGGCCTCACTCATAAACTTTGATGAAATATTAAGGATTATATGGCGTACACACAAAAAAAAACCCTTGAGAAATAATATGTGATACTGCAGTTTACCGTGTTAAAAGAAGGTTTATTTTCTAATTTTAATTCAACAACGCAAGTTTGGTTCAGAATCCTGCAATGAGTTAAGGTTACATATTTTTTTAGAAACTTGGATTCAGCCCAGAAAGAAAAAAGACCTTCAAAATCATTTTCTTTCCCATGTAGGAAAGGGGGGAGCGGATGCACGTAAGTGAACATAGTGATAGATATGCCATTAAATGTTGTAATGAGATATCCTCATATATATAATAGCGAGTTCACTGATCGAGTAAGGCTGACGTCATCAACAATGAAACTCGTGCCTATTGACACGCAGGGAAATTCTTTATTTTGACAGGGCTGAACTGGATCCAGTAGCTTAACTGTTTTACTGATAAGACTTTCATTTTAGAAGAACAAAGAAACGTAAAAATGGTCAACAATGAACGGTATTCACTGGAGTTTAGCGTTTTTCGAATGGAGTTACAGTTAAAATTTCCACTATCGAAATGTCACCAAAGAGGCAATTGCTTCTTTCAAATGTAGAAGCAGTTTTCACCCGTCATACCTTGACGGGTGATTTTCTAGTGATTATATGTTTATGAAAAATGTGATCAAAATTCTGCTAAGAAAAATAAGGAAATTAAACGGATATTTTCATCCACGAGGGGATCAATCCCACGACATATGAACTAGTAGCACGACGCTCTATCCAACTGAACTAATGGGCCTTCATTTCCGGATAGATTATACTAAAGCAAATAAATGGAAAACGATGTCTCTTATTTTTCTAAAATATTTTTGAAAAGTTGTACTGCGATTTATCAGATTAAAATAAATGTTTTGTTTCCTTATCTAACAACATAACTGTAGCTCAGTATAGTCAGCTGCGTACAACTAGTAGGTAACTGCATATTTGTTAAAAAAAGTAGAATGTTTCACTTAATTCGAAATTTTGGTTAGACAGAAGAAATAAATACTGCTAACAGAATAAAATTTGGAATTTATATATTAATCAAGTGCTCCAAGGGAGGGGGGAGGGGGGCAGTCATGGCGCAGGCTGCAATTTAAACAAGTTTAGGGGTGAAGGGTAACTTTCGAGGCTTTTCGACCTCATTTTGGGTGTCTCTTTTTTGGGAGTTACTCCGTAGCACTAGAGGGGGTTTATCTTGGGGGTGGGGAGAGACAACCCTGGTTAAATAACAATTAATTCAAGTCTTCACATTCCTCTAAAATTATGAAAAAAAGTTCGTTTGTAGCGCTTTTTCCTGGAAGATGTAAGGAAAAAACTCAATTGTAAATATCTACTTGTAGTAGTCACCCCACGATGAAATCATGTAAATTTGTAACAGCATTTTGTTGTCATAAAAACGGCATTTTTTGACCCTTGGGATTTCAACTCAGATCTTCGTATAGTTAGTACGACGCTGTAAGCATTTTAGAATATGTTTTTTAATCAGGAATGTCTACGAGAATAAAGTGGGGGGGGGGGGAGAGGGAGGTAGGGCTCATGGAGCTTTTGAAATTTCTTGACTGGTGTTATTTTATAGCTTTTATTATTATTTTTTTTTTAAATTTCATTTCCGAGAGTCACATTCTTTGGGGGGGGGGTACTCGTAGAATTTGAGGTGGTTTCCTTTGGGGAGCAAGCCTTTATTCTCCATAAAAAATGTGTACATTACCTTGACATTTAAAATAGAGAGAAACAAATATGCTTTTTATTTTGCAATCAGCTGTTTCATCGCACTGGAATTTTAAATTTATTTTGACCACTAAAGTTTATATTATTATTTTCACCATGGCGAATGATTTTGGTGTAGGTACAGTTTCAAAAAACGAAGCCGTAGCAATGCGGACTTTTCTCACCTTTCAGTAGAGAAGCATTTGTTCATGGTTATGTTTGCTTCATAATACATAAAATGCCTTCGTCAATTTAAAATGCTGCCGACTTATGGCTTTACTTAGTAATTTAAATTATCCATTCAAAACGCGTGAAAGCGACCAAACTTCATTAGTAGATTAGTGTACGGAGACAATGTGATCAATGTAATGGTTCGAAAACAATTTTATGATTATTTGAAGATTAAGATCTAGATCTATCATTGCATCTAAGAAAAAAATAATAATAGAATTAAAAATATACTTCATTTCTTTCTTCAAAATGTGATTCATATTTTGAATTTACGGCAGTTCAACATTAGTGAAATAAGCTGTTTAAAATCATAATTTATGCAGGACTTATTTTTAAATAAATATGGCAGCTAACACGAATAAAAAAAAAAATCAAAAAAAAAAAAAAAATTACAAAGTAGAAATGCACGTAACATACTAGGCATAGGATTTAAAAAATACTTGATTAACTCACAAAAAAGAAAATGTTATTCTTTCTATCCTCAAGCATGGACGCAAAACATCAATTTAGAAACTTCCATTTGAAAAACAGCTATGTCTCCTGTTTACAAAGGAAGTACATTGAGCCAGCTTACTGCCGGGATATCAGATAACACTCATTTAGATGGCAACTTGCAGTTTACTAATACTGAACTGAACTAGACATCTCTCCTGCGATTACGGAGTAGGTCTAGAGAGAAGGCATCTACAATAATAGCTTTCTCCCCAATAATAGGAAATTTCTTATCGTGGCTAAAAAAAATAGATGAAAGCCGGATTTTTGATGAATGTAAACGGGCTGCATGTTTGTTAGTGCATTAAATGCAGTCATCATGCAGAAAGTGGACATCGTAAACACAGCCTCAATCATTAAAACCTAAATCAGAAGCAAGTTGCATTTTAAACGTGCTAAATTGTGAGGTCTTAAGCTTCCTCATTCAGTTATTATTTTCAACATCAGCTGTATGCGAATGAGATGTTTGGAAACATTACCTCTATAGGTAAAGTAATTTTGCATCAAGTCTTTTTTTTTATTACATCTAATCTGCATCGAGGCTTAACGTTATAACTAAAAATAATGTTTCTTAGAAAAAGTCGTGCTGAAAGAATCTTTAAATAAGATAAATATATGAGCAATTGCTAATTGTATTATGCAAAACCACTGCCATTTATTTACAACAACATTATAAGCATCAACGCAACGAATGTTCTGTCGTATACTAGCAAATACGAAGCATTTCAACAGTTCAAAACTCATACTAAAGTTGCGCATGAAGACGAAAAAAACGGCAACCTGATTGTATGCACCTAAACAAATTAACTTTTTTAATGGATTTAGACCAATATTTAAGTAACTTAATGTTCTAATAAACTTGTAAATCAGTTTTGCACTCTAAAATTTCCGAACAATGTTCAAGTTTGAAAAGCGCAATTGTGAGAATTATAAATTAATGAACTATTACGATCCAGATGTTTAACAAAAATGCCAAACAATGTTAAAATTTGTGAAAAGCGTAATTATGAACATCATAAATTAATTATTTAAATTCAAATGGTAAAAGAAAATGCCAAACAATGCTCAAATTTGTGAAAAGTGCAATTATGCGCATCATAAATTAAAGAAACTACTAAGATTCAGATGTGTAAAAAAATGAGTCACGTTTCAAGAAGTAATACACCATAACTATTAATACAACTGAGAATATTGCGATAGATATATTTTTTAATTTTATATTTTATTCAGGCTCCCCGTAGTTAATGATTTTTAATATAAAAATTCATTTTTGAAACATTTATTTCATTTCATTTTCATCAAAACACACGATTCAGCAGAATTTCAAAGTTTGCGAACTACTCCGCAACCTGAGCTATTTTCTGCACCGTCTAGACTTCGGATAAAATAATAAAATGAAAAGAGTTTAAAAATGATCCAAGAATTGAAAAAAAGGACACGTCTGCTAACTCATCTGATCTTTCCCGGAAAATAACTAAAAAATGTTTTGAGGAGCTAGTGCACTAATCGACAAATAAATAAAAATACCTTTTTTAAGCGGAATGTATGCATTAAGTTTTATAGTTATCCAGTAATTTCCAAGCTATCTTATTTCATCACCAATAAAGCTATAACTAACGATATCATTAAGTATGATCTTAATGAAAAAAATTGTTACCTTTTTTGAAACAGCCATGAACTATTGTAAATGTAAGCATGTTTTGGATAAAACAATACCAATAAATTAAACCATAAAGAAAGACTGGTTAAGCTGAAAACGTTTAAACTAGTTTCTACGTTTTCTTCTTTTAGTTCATTGAATTTTGGTTCGTTTTATCATTAACTGATGGTTTACACGACATTTTCAATCAGGTACTCGAATGTTGCGTTATTGAGTGCGAGGAGCACACTTGAGGATACAACAAGGGTAATAAAAATCAAAAGTCGAACTGTCTTTTTCTTTATCCAGAGTGGATTATAAAAAACACAATGTAATTAATAGATTACCAATGCGCATTTACAGCAAACGAGTTTCAGTGTGAGAACAATATACATCTGAAAGAATAAAATACAATATTATATTGTCATTTTAAGTATTCCAGTTAAAAAACTGAGTAAACCAGATACTAGTTGTATACACATAAAATAGTTGAATTTAATTATATATCATCATAATAAAAATAAACTGACATTTATCAGAACTAACTTTTATAGAACTTACCGAGATTTTGACAAAAAAGCATGACTAAAGAAGTTCATTCAAAGCGGTGATAATTGTTTCTTCTAATTAAAACTAGGTAGCGTTGTGTCATAAATTTTTTAAATGTTTCATTGTAAAAAAAAATTATGCCAGATTTTTTTGAAGGAAAACCTTATCTTAGTTCTCAGTATTGAGACTAATGGCACTCCGTGTTTGTAAATCTGCTACCGTCATTTTAGTAAAACATCATATCTTTGGTTTCATAATCTGTTCCGTTTAGATGTTCATGTACAATTCAGTAAAATGACATAAAAACAACTAGAGAGATGTATTGCAGATCTGGTTGGCTTTGTTCATCAAAAACGAGATTCGAACGATTTATATTTCAAAACAAATAATTTCGATCTTTGTACAGACTCAACAATAAACAAAAGTATCATTGCTGAAGTTACTTCGGGGGAAAAAATAATATTGTTAGTAGTATTATTAAAACAAAACGTTCAAAATTTTGAAAATTACATTTAAAACCAGATTTCAGTTACATATGTTTGAAAATTGTGTCTAGTGGACAAACATATTCCAAGTTGTGGTTGCCTCTACATAAATATGATGATGTACATTAAAAAAATTCCGAAACGTTACTATTTCCAAATAACGTTTCGGGATTTGAATGGATTTTATAAACTTCCTGGAAAAATCAAGTATCATAGTCAAAATTTTCCTGAATTGCTATAACTTGCACAAATGCAGACTTCTCATTGCTGTGAAAATTATTTTTAGCTCCCAGTAAATGATTAACTGCACGTATTCATAAAATGTATCGACTTCTGTTCGATTACGGCATGTCATGCTGTTTAAGCTCCCAAAGGGAGCAAAAAAGTACGGACTACGTTGCACTGCAAGAATTGCAGGCGAGTAAAATTCTCGATACTTGCTTGCAATTCTGGCTTAGCTTTGGCCGTGTTTGGATTACTGCTTATGGAACTTTCTTAATAAATCAGGAATGTGCCAAGGTATTATACTACACCTACCTACGTTTACTCTAAAGTTAGAGACACGACTGGCTTAAAACAGGATGATTTCTGAACGTTTCAAGAAGCTTCCAGTATAATTTCAGGAAGTTCACTGAATTTTAGCAGAAAACATACCTGGTTTTTGTAAAGTATTTTACCGGCAGAAATTGGGCACATAAGCTGCCCATTATTTTCCAGGAACGTTTCTGAATCGTTTTTACAGTATAAGTATGATGGCTCATGAAGCAGAAAAAAATACCATCTCAAATTGTGTTCTGTTCAAATATATAAATGAGTAAAGTAATAAGAATTACACACAGCTCTTATTAAACACATAAAAATGCGGTTTGAAGAAAATTTAACTTAAAGACTATTAATTAACTGGAATATAAACTAATAAAGCAAGCAATACCAATATAGCAAGCAATATAGTTTTTATCATTATATCTTTTGTACCAATTGATTTTTTACTTCACTGCCAGTTTCACTGACTGTAAAAAATGTAATGAAGTGCAACAAATTATCCTAATACCTTCTGTGCCCATGTAAAGTTACCTTACTCTTTCTTCCCCAAACTTCTCCCATTGTTGTATCTTAAGATAAAGCGTCAACTGAACAAACTAAAATGTTCCTAACAACGCTAATTCAACATACTTCGAAGCAACATTTCTTCGTTTCAGTCATGAAGCATATCATTATCAAACAGTAGTTCTCCCAAATTAATTTTCAAGTGCAGTAGCTATACAATTGTTGAATTGAACTCTTCATAATGACATTGAACTACTAATGAAATTCAGACGAAACATTGTTGCATAGATGCATGTAATTCAGCCAGTGTGGTAAATTTCTATCAATATCGGATTGTACTAATGGTTCCCAAAACCAAATGAGTAGTAAGTCCAGTGTCACAAGATCAAGTACATGACTTTAATATCTATATATTTTTCCAAATTGAAAATATAGGACGTTGGTATTGGTTCCGGCAACTCTAGCTATAACTGTAACAAACTACGTATACTTGTTTCAGTAACAGTGCTTTTGGATGGTAACTGAACATTATATATATATATATATATATATATATATATATATATATATATATATATATATATATATATATATATATATATATATATATATATATATATATAACGCTTGTTTGCCACTGTTGACTGATAACACGAACAATTCAGATAAACACAATATTTTAGAAACAAAAAGGATATTCGAAATTATGTAATTACATATATTGTTTCACTAAGGCAAAAATGTTAGTGAAGGTAAAACAAATTTATGAAAAAACGGGAAAACAAGTAACAGTGTTTAACTGAGAAAAATATATAAGTTTAATTTTCAAAAAAAATCTGAAATATTGTATAACATTTGGCTATTATATACTATGGATGGGTATATTTGTAGGATTGGCGGTATGGACAAATCGACCCAGTTTCAATACGAAATATCAGGATAGCAGCCATTGAGAAGGGATAAAATGGAAAGAGTAAAGACTTTCATTCGTAAAGCTCAGATCCCAAGTTACATGATCGATATTAAAGCAGAGCATTGGATAAAATCAGGTTTCTTCAGCTAGTTTCACGCAAAATGTGTCAACCATTCGGCGTTTTCTAGTCACGTGGCTTGGCGTCTTTGCCTCAGTTTTTAGCTAAGCAAATGATTGGACATGCTCCCTCCATTTACTAAGTCCTGCTCTCAGATAGCAGCAATAAACGACGTGTTTGAGACAGTCAAAGAAGAGCAATTTAACGACGTCACTTCCATTTAGGACCTCCATGTGTTTAAATCCGAATGCATTCAATAATGGTATTTATTGATGAATTGTATTATAATTGCTTTATTATACTAGCGTACTACTATAAAGAAGACTGACTGATCCAGTGGGTTTATTAGAATTGTTACAAACATTTTCGATTGCACTGTAATGATTTTCAATGTTATAATTGAAAAAGGAAATTTACTTCAAGATATACTTTTCTTTTTTGAAAAGTAAGAAACTAAAACAAGAAAGTGTATTTTCAGCACTAATGAATAGTGAGCTCTCACACCACATGCTACATCTCGTTGAGGCTCTCAAACTTAGTCAAATGTTTTACAAACTAGGCTTCCATGCATACTTTTAATATAGGTATTTTCTTTTGAGTTGAATTAACACTTATTAGGGAAAGGCTGCTATCGATGGGCAACTTAAACAAAATGAGCCTTTAAATCGCCAAATTCGGCAATAAACCCATTTGTTCATATACAGGGTGTTCCGTTTTAACCTGCAAGATCTTAATTTTCGCAACCGTTAGTCCTAGGTGTATACTTCCAATGGCAAAAATGTTCAAAATCAGATGCAGAACATATTAAAAGTTTGAAGCAAAAATAAAAATGAGCCAAAAAAATACAAAATTTAACTTATTATACGGGCCGCAGGTTCCCTAACTAATATTTAGAGACATTTTCTCCATTGAAAAATCTTTCTAACAGAAAAAGTTTTACATTAGTACGACCAATATTCAACGAACTATGAAACGCAGCGTTTTGTAACTTACACCATTTTACACTCACCATCAATAACACCTTTTGGGGGGAAATATAGCAGTTAACAAGGGTTTGAAATTATATGTGTGCATAGAGTGTGATTTTTC
The DNA here is from genome assembly GCF_026930045.1 of Uloborus diversus. NCBI lineage: Eukaryota > Metazoa > Arthropoda > Arachnida > Araneae > Uloboridae > Uloborus > Uloborus diversus. Next base: position 81,647,228 of record NC_072740.1, read on the forward strand.
AAAATAATCGAGGTTTTGTAGTTCACTTTTGCGTATCATGGCATAACATTTGCATTTGTTTTGGAAAAATATAAATAATTATTGTATTTACTTCGACAACCTGACATTCCTCTGAAAGGGCGATAAGTTCCAATCTCATCTTTTGTATGATCCCTCAAAACTTTAAGCTCGAATATCTACTTGAGTTTTGGTCGCACAAAAGTCAAATTTTTTGCGTCAGTAATAGTCATTGAGAAGAGATAAAGTGGAGGGAGTGAGGATTTTCACTCGTGAAGCCAAGACCCCACGTCACGTGCTGGATTTTAAAGCAAAGCATTGGAAGAAATCAGGTTTCTTTCGCTTGTTTCATGCAAAACGTGCCAACCATTCGTCGTTGTTGAGTCACGTGACTTGGAAGTCTTTGAGTCAGCTTTTGCTAAGTCAATGATTGGACTTGCTACCTCCATTTACTAATTCCTGCTCTAAGGTTTTATTCTCACAAAAGTCAAGTTTTTTGCGTCAGTAATTGTTTTCAATGGAAATTATTTCTCTAAATATTAGTTAGGGGACCTAAAGCCCGAATAAGAAAATAAATTCTGTATTTTTTGTCTCGTTTTTATTTTTGCTTCAAACTTTCAATATATTAACTCTGCATCTGATTTTGAACATTTTTGTAATTGAAAGTATACTTCTAGGACTAACGGTTGCGAAAATAAAGATCTTGCAGGTTAAAACGGAACATCCTGTAGATACAAACAATACTTTTCATACCATGCATACTTTGTAGTTACAGTTATGAAATGTTAAGCACATATAAGAAAGAAAAAACGTCATTGGCTCATTGAAAGAAACTGGTCGCCTCTATTGGGTGCTGAGAAGCTTCTATAATTGGGCCGGTAGACATTTAGATTTTTGAAACAATATCACCTTAATATAAGTCATTAAAATATTTAAAAGTGTTTTTAACGTGATTAGTTACTGCAAAATGCGGATTAGAAATTATCACGAAACATAGAAACAAAACTGAAACATATTAATAATAGCTTGGTCTTACCCTATTCATTCGTAATCAGCAAATGCTATTTTAAAATCAGAAAGATTTGCGTTTACGTCTTTGAAACCATAACATTTTATCAGAATCTACACTGATTATTTAGGCTTATTAAAGGAACTTTGATGAAAATGCAAAGTTGAGAATAATTTATAATTAAGCTAGCAAAGAAAAGAAGTAACCTTGTTTTGAAAACTTCCAAACCGGAACTAACAATCATTATAAAAAATAATTATGGACATTCCTATTTTTGTTCAACTAAAGCTAATGAATCTTTTTTTTTATATTAAGATCATTATCTAACTTTTAGTATCCTTAATATAATAAATTTATATGTAAAATCTTCTTTACTCAGTATAAATGCACTTCACTATACTACCTCTTGATATGCAGTTTTGTTGTTGTCTTCTGCCAGTTAGGCTGACAATTTGGTCTGCACTGCTTCATTTTCCCAACTGTGCCGTAATTTGGTGTGAAGTCCGACTTTCACAATACACACATGCCATAAGGACCCGTTCGATCCTGGTAGGTTTTTCTGAATCAGATACAACGGCATTTTACAGTATAGCTCGAAAAAATTGAAAAATATAACCAGAATTGCATCAACCCATTCATGACAACTATGAGGTCGGTTTATTGTAGGCAACTAGCAAACGTTCCGTTTCCACGATCATAACAAATCAAACCACAGGGTGTAATATGGCTTTCAAATGCTGATTTAAATTATATTAGTAGCAACTGAAACACCATTAACGTTCCACGAACATCTACAGGGTTTCCGTTTTAACCTGCAAGACCTTTATTTTCGCAACCGTTAGTCCTAGACGTATACTTCCAGTTGCAAAAATGTTCAAAATCAGATGCAGAGTTAAGATGTTGAAAGTTTGTAGTGAAAATAAAAGTGAGTTTAAAAAAAAATACAAAATTTGACTTTTTTAACGGGCCCTAAATCCCCGAACTTATATTAAGGGAAATAATATCCATTGAAAACTATTACTGACACAAAAAACTTGAAAATTGTGCGACCAAAACTCAAGGAGATATTCCAATTCAAAGTTTTCAAGGACCATACAGAAGATGAGATTAGAATTTATATGGCTCCTTCAGAAGAATGACAGGTCGTCAAAGTAAGAATAACAAGGTTTATATTTTTCATTGCAATTCAAAACTAAAAGCAAATGTTATGCTTTGATACGCGAAAACACACACACTACAAAACCTTCAACAATTTACAAAACCACACTCTATGCACACATATAATTTTAAACACTTGTTAACTGCTATATTTCACCGCAAAAGGTGTTATTGAGGGCGAGTGTAAAGTAGTGTAAGTTACGAAACGCTGCGTTTCATATTTCAGTAATTTTTGGTCGTATGAATTTAAAACGTTTTGTGTTGGAATTATTTTTCAATTGAGATTATTTCCCTAAACATAAGTTAGGGGACCTGTGGCCCGTATAAAAAGTCAAATTTTGTATTTTGCAACTCACTTTCATTTTCACTTCAAACTTTCAATATCTTAACTCTGCATCTGATTGTGAACATTTTTGCAATTGAAAGTATACATCTAGGACTAAGGGTTGCGAAAATAAAGGTATTGCAGGTTAAAAAGGAACACCCTGTATATAGTTTCAAGTTTAAAATCCAAAGAAACGTACTAAAATATTTACTTCGTGAATAGGAACGTTGTTTTCGCTTAGATCAAGTATATCATAAGAAATAAAATCATTTAAATTGCATCTTTTTCACTAATAAAAATAGTAATTCGTGTTCTATGAGATACTGCCCGTTTACTATGTATTTTCCTTTTTATGTAAATGAAGTTTGGGCTATGCAAAAACTATGTACTTTGCTGTAAAAAGGCCTTGAACCCTAAAGCCACGATGGCTGTTTCTCTTAAGTAAATATTACGAATTTATTGGTTAAGAAAAATATATTAACAATGAAAGTCTTATTTTTTAACAAATTACTAAAATATTGGCTTTAAAAGTTTAAAAAACAAGGATTTATGAATTGTTTTTTCTTCCCAAATTTTCACTTTTTCATGAATTGGGCCACCGTCAACTGAGTACTTAGAAAGTATCCTGACTTAGGGAGCTGCTCTTTTTGTTCGTTATTGCTGAATATTCGCTGTTTTTCAAAGGAGAATTTTTTTTTTTTTACATAAGATAAAATATATAGACCACTTGCTTTCTAAGTAATCTTTTCTAACATATTTGCAAAACCGATCGCGCATAAAGCTTCATGAAGTATATAAAAGTTACACGCTACATTTTTAAAAGTTACTATTTTACTCAGTCTTAACTCGAAGGTCGTCATATTTTATTAAAAGCACACGGTCAGCAAAACTGAATATTCTTACTTCAGACCTTACTCTGGCAGAAATATATGTTAGCGACAATCAATCGCAACGTTACAAAATATTTTCAAATATACTAATATTTATTTGACAATTTGCTTTCAAGTTTCCAATATTTTGGCAGAATATACTAATAATAATAATAACGTCATCAATAATAATAAGAATAATAATAAAAATAATAATAATAGCAACAATAATAATAAATAATAATAATAATTAAAAATAAGTAATAATAATAAGATTGTTGTTGTTATTATTATTATTATTATTAACAATTAATAACAATAATATCGGTGCTTTTCCTAACAATTTTAATTTCTTTAAATTTATAGCTGGGATATGCAAAACATAACACTTTTTATAAAATGAAATCATAAACTAAACTGATTTTTATCCGGTTAATTAAATCATATTTCGAAAAAAGATGTCAAACTGCATTTTTTTTTTCAAATTGAAGTAATATTAATATTTAATTTTAAAACTGAAACATCAAAATTTTAAATTCTTTGCATTTAGAAAAACATAAATTACTTCTCTTTTAGTCAAAAAATGTTAATTTGTTGATACTTGTCGTACAAAGTTATAAAACCTTGTATAATACGGTTCAATTATTTAAAAAAAGAATGTTAAATCTCACACTCAGAAAAAATCATGATAAGCTATAAAATAATTACTAGTGTCAGCTAAAATCAAAAAAGTAAAACACAATACGTGATATTAACCTTTAATCTATCATTTTAAATGCTTATTAAAACTATGAATCACAATGAACGAAGTTCAGCCAGCATCAGCGAACGCTACTAAAGCTGAAGAAATTACCCAATTAATGCTGCTAATCGAGTTTCCGTTCCAACAATTTCATACGTAATTATCAGGAACGCAAGCGACTTAAAGTTTAGCAATCCTTAAACTTAATTTCTAGAATTTCGTAACTTAACTTAGAACTTATCTCGATTAAGTAATTGGGAATTAATTGCATATGAACCACGTCCCTAAAATAAAACAGAACAGTTTTCGAATTACGGCTCATTACATTTGTTTCGTATCTCAAAATGAAAGAAAATCCTGGAAAACATCCATTTTTCAATGTTTCACCAAAAACGGTTGCTTCAGTTGTAGTTTGAAACCTCTGACATCAAAGAAAAGTTTTGACATTATCTGATCGGTTCAAATGCAAACTGAAGATGCATAATGATCTAAAATAATTCAACCAAAATGTTTAAACATTTTTTAAAGATTAAAATAAAAGTCCAAATAAAAACTGCGTTTTATCATTTAGAATTTTTTTAAAAAATCACTTTACTTTAAATTACAAAACTTCAAGGTACATTCAAAGCAAAACTTGCATATTTTGCTTCATTATAATCTGCTAGATCGTTTTAGAGATAATCTGTTTATACTTAGAGCAAATGAGCTTCGAGTTTTCTGCATTTTCTCAAGAAAGTATAGTTACGAGCACATTTTTTTATTCATTTATTTATTTATTTATTGCAAAGGGAAAATCATTGAAAGTATGGGGACATATTAGCACACAATAAAAAAATATATTATCCTTTGACGAGAAAACATGAAAACGTTAAGAGACAGTGATGGCTCATTGCAAAAAATCTTGTGTAAGCTTACTCCATAAAATCGGTGGCAGCTTAGTTGCCTCCATTATTCTGGAATAACTTAACTGATATAACTGGTGTAAAGTTATATATCACTTGTGGAAGGTTACACTATGGTAATGTAACTATAGCGTAACATCTCACTCATTTCCGCGAAAGGTTACACAAAAATTTTATGTATGCTCACAGGGAAATTCAAAGGTTATTCATTACTAAAAAATAAGCTTTCATCTGACTTTCTTGAACGATTTAACGAGTTCGTGCTTTTTAACAACCAATGTGCACCAAATATTTTAATGTACAATATTTATTTAATTTGATATACGAGCAAGAAATTTTTATTGCTCTAATATAGGAAATGAACAGAGTGGTGTCAGAACCTTGAACGCGAATCTTACTGACTTGCAAAGAAATAGCTTCTACCGCTCGGCTACCAAGGTTGGTTTACGTTGCGTTAATAAGTGTTTACTTGCTCTGCGCCGATTCTGATCTTTACGCATGCGCTTTGAATTCTACTGATACCATAGTACAAGGTTCCTCCAACAATTTGAGGTTTTTAAACAATGATGTTACACACTTCAGTACTCATGTAATTGTTACACCCATTAACACTGGTAACCTTACACATTATTTTTAGTTTTGTTGCTTAAAAATACCAATTCAACAGCAGGTAACTTGTGAAGCATTATTTTAAAAAATTCAAAGTCTTACTAATCGCTTTAAAAAAGCTATGTGTTAGGGATAGGTATATCTGGATTAAGATATAAATATTTAATTTTCGACTTAAAAAGTTTCTAGTAATTCTTGTAAAAATTTTACAAATCATATCCGAGAATTTAGAAGTTTTTTAATCACATTTAATAAGTACCAAATAGCCATCTTTTTAAATGCTTTACCTTTTAATTGTGCGTCGTTATCGAGTATGGAACACGAACGATGTTACTATGTGTCCCCGGCTTTAAATCATTTTGAGTTTTATTGTGATTTAAGAATGCTGAAATGCAACCACACTATAAATTATTCATTTGCTATGTTTTGTTTTATACCAATTTACGTAATAACTAATTGACATTTTCAAACCGGGGAGTTTGTTAGCTTTGGCAGTGCTTAGACATGACGCAAGAGATGGATTTATCGTAATGATCAAAGCTATCAAGTTACTCATGTGTCCAAATCCAAACCGTAACTCAAAAGAAAATTATTGAAAACTAAATAGTAATTGTAAATAAAAATAAATTGTAAATAGGTAAACACTGTGAATACCTTTCTTGGTCTGTTGGAAGGGGATGTCATGATGAAACACTACATGCAATCACTCTACTAGTGGTGACTTCCGGGTTATTAATGTAATAAAATATGGTTTCGTTAACAGAAAAGAGCTGTGCAATTAGTGATGTAAAATACCCGGGTATTTATTTTTAGGGGTAAATACCCAGGGTATATACCCGGGTAAATACCAAAAAGGGTATTTACCCGGGTATTTATTTCAAAAATTTATATTCAGCTAAAATACTTTTCTGTATGTATTCCATTATGTATATAACCAACGATATACAAAACAATAAATTTTTGCCCAAAATTGTATTTTGATCACATGTTTAAAGAATTATTGTGTTAAACAACTAAGCAATTAAATATGATATTCACATTAAATGTGTAAGATATGCCTAATCAATGTTGATAGCCAAATTTCAGATATAAAAAGCCATTCTACAAAAAGTAAAAAGCTTAACTGGTTACAAAAAAAATCAATTTTTTTAAGGTCCTCATCTTTTATAACCCAGTAATATGTCATTGCATGACATCAAAATGTAACGAAATGTTGCTCAATTTATTATTACTATTTATTTACCTATATCTTTTACAGAAATTTCCTCCAAACCTAGTTCAAGTGTTCAGGCGTATTCCGCATATCATTTTTTCATTAAGCCTTAGATTTCATTAAGCCTTTTATTAAAAAAATTATAACACAAAATTTTTTATATTTTTAATCATTCCTTTTTTGGTTTATGTTTAAAAAAAATCATCACCTTTTGATACCACCTAAATTTTTTTGCAAAATGCGCAATTTCTAGGGGATTTACCTTGCCTTCGGATAAATATCGTAAAAAAAATTATCTTCCCACCCTATATCACTAATTTGTTGTATTAAAAATAGTTTGAATAAATTTTCATCATGAAGTACCAGGAGGCAACAGAAATCAATATTTTGATTTTTTTTTTTTGCTTATTAATGTGAAAACTTTCTATATTTGCCACGTTATCACTTAAACAGCAATAAAATAAATAACATCATAGTCTTAATAACTTCTCTGTTTATTCTTCCAAGTTCATCATTGAATTGCTTATGTGTACTTCTCCAACTATGACATTGAAAAGAAAGATTCTTTGGTTCACGATATGTTTCTTTCATAATTTCATCAAGTCTTTCAATTAAAAATATTATAAACTGTGTAATACATATGTATGTATCAGTTTTACCAATTATTTCATATTTAGATTTTGAAAAAAAAATTCCCATTCCCTTTTTGCATTTTTTTGTAAAATACCCAGTTTTTGGGTATTTACCCAGGCCTTGAGTAAATACCCGGGTAAATACCCAAAAAATATTTACCTACCCGCTGGGTATTTACCCGATCCACATCACTATGTGCAATGCACATTTATTGCAAAAAATATAAAACTGGACTATAAAGAAGAAATACTACAGAGTTCAAAAATAGCTAAAAAGACGAAATTTGGTTACTTTCATGAAACTTTAGGGCTTTTGCGGGAACTAAAAAATGTAAAGAATGTAAGAATATTGAATGTACATGAAAAGAATAGAAAAAAAAATGTTATATCACAATTTTTAAGTTTTTACATTTTAAGAAAAAAAAATGAAACATGACTTTTTTTTTTTTTTTTCAAACTTTGAAGCTCATGCACGATCTAAATACTATTTTTTAAATGTTATAAATACTTTTTTTTTAAATTATTTTTACCAACATTTTGGGTGGCAGAAGGTGACTTCCAGGAAAATGAAGACATGACACTTGAATTTTAAAAATTAATTTTCCGTCAATTGCCATATACCATTCATTCTCTTTAGAAATAAATGAGTTTCTTGAATCTTAACTTGATTTTCCGAAATAGTTTGATGAATTTTAGAAAATCAAGTGCGAAATAAAGTTTTTCTTTGCGTTTCTACAGGGCAAAAAATCTCTTTTTTGTTGCATACTGTAACTTCAACAAACTTGTTATCAGCATATACTATTTAGGTTAACTTTTATCTTTTGAATGTTTAGTTAAATTTTTTGGTAAGTAATTTATTTTTTTTTCAACCATGAAATAGGTCGATTACTAAGGTGACAGTTGAATGTCCTTCCATTACCAGAATACTATCTCAGTTAGAACCTATTGGGAATAGAAATTAATGTTTTTTTTTATGCAAAGAAAATTATGTACCTTGTCAAGGAGGCATAGTTAGAATTTTAATACAGATTTAGTTTATATGATTTTTAAAGGTAACGGATGGACAAAAAAAAAAAAAACACGGTAACGGAAAGACATTAAACTATAAGCTGGAACGGGCCAAAATTTTAGAATGCTAGTACAAAACAAACTATAATATAAAGTTAGTAGTCACATTTCAAACATATATACGTAACTAGCAGTAAACGCACTGCGATACCCGTGCTAAGAAGTTAAAGAAATTCCGTTGAAAAAAAAGTCTTTGGAATTTAAAACTATTCGCCCAAACACACAAAAATATTAACGGCAGCTTTAAAACTCAAAATAATCCTTCAACTACATAGTTCATCGCTTAATGCCCCAAGTAACCAAGCTGCCGTAACCCTGCCCTTTAGCGAGTGAAGCGGTTTTTTTCCTGCAATGTAAAGAGTTTCGCCACATAAACAATGCTATAATAAAAAGTTATAAAGAACAACCACAACTGAATAATCCGAAAAATCAAAATATTTACTTAGATAAGTAACTATCTTGAACTACAAGAGCAAAAACAAACGTTGAAAAAATAAGGAAAATAAAACCCAGTATAAAAATCCTACGAAATCAAATTATATACCTGATCAAAAAAATAAAAAAACGCATTAAAAAATCTGTACGCTGATCACAAAAGTGTCGCATGGGCATGGTTCCTCGCAGCTACCGACGTTGTCGGTCAGCGCCCACTCGAAGAGCTAACTTATCCCACCATCTATTAAGAATTCATAGAACTAAAGAATTAATTAATCATTTAATTTGCAACTACAAACATTTCGGTCACTCTCATTATTAAAAAAAAATCCTAAGGCCTTCCTCAATAAATGGATTATTCAACTCAAAAAGAATTTTCAAATTCGAACCAGTAGTTCTTGAGATTAGCGCGTTTAAACAAACAAACTCTACTGCTTTATATTATTAGTATAGATATATGTACTAAAATTGTGTGCGTTTTTATTTAAAAATTTAACTTTTATTTAAATTTATTAAAAACTGTTACATGATTTTATTTCTTCTACTGTATGAGATGAAAACAAAAACTCCTAAGCATGTAAAAATCATTTTGGTATGATATGTTTGTGATATGACAAGCCAATTCAAGCAGAAACATTTGTTTAAAAACTTGAAATTTATGTTGGAACAATACAATATTGAAACTGTTTTCAGATTTTTTGCCACAAGTCACAGGAAAGGACTGTTGAGAGCATTGATTTAACCGTTTAACGTACTGCGAAGAGATCAATAAATTCATAGATCAACTTTTTAAAAAGATGGAGAAAAAATGATCCAAAATTATCCATTCTCATCTTGACAACCAAAATATGCGTTATTTGAAATCTGTAACAAGTTACGTTATTGAATATAGTAAGTACTTCAACAAATTGAAGGAAATTTCACTTCAAAGTCAACAGACTGACTTTGAAAGTCAATGAATAATGTTGAATATGAAGATATAGCTGAATCAAAACCACCAAATCATAAGAAAATGCCAAATTTTCATTAACGTTTAGACAAGTTTTGCTAGTTGAATGGAATGGAAAGAAATTAACAAAGATCAATGTTGCACAAGTACTTCATATGGAAGACGAAGAAATAGAACTTTCTTGTTTAAAAATGCGTAATAATGTGGGAATGATCTTCGTGTTTGCTAAAAAGGAGGTAAATGTACTATGGATTATGATAAAATTATTGAATATTTAAAGAATTCAGAATTGTAACAGTTGGCTCAGGCATTAGATATTGTTTCAGACTGCTGTATTAGCTAAATAAATGTTTGTAAGTTAAAATTTACCAAGTTTAATTGTTTTGGACTTCTTGTCCTTCCGCTACTACCCTTCCGTTACCTTTAACAGTTACATAATTCATATGCTTAAAATAATTATTTTTTAAAACTAAAGGTGAAATTGTAATGATTGAACACTCCCGTATGTGCCATAATTTTTGTAGAATTTTCCCTTTTATAGTTTGGCTGAACTTTTGGAGCATGATAGCGTGAAATTCATTTTGAAAAATGTCTTTCCGTTGCCGTTTTTAAAATTTGATTTTTAAAAAAAGTTACTAACAAAAAACTATTGCCTTTGGCTTTTTTACCAACTTACCGTGATGTGTATACAAGTCTATGGATCAGTTTTTTGGAAAAATATGTATTTTGATAAGCTCACAGACAGAAATGCATCGATTTTGTTTGTAAAACTGTCCTTCCGTTACCACTGGAATTCACCAGACTACAACTTTTTTTTATGGCTTAGCGAAAATATTCCTTTTTCGGACCTCACTGATGCTTTAACATGTATCGAGAGCGATAGAACAGTCTGAAAGAGGTATCAGAAGTTGTTTATCTTTATTTAGCTGTCAAGTATATTAAATGTCAACATTCAGTATATTACCTACTTTTCATCTTCCTTCCAAAAACCATTTTGAAGCTTTTTAAACCATTTTTAATTTAAACAAGCTTATCTTTTACAAACAAAAGAAATACTTTCTGCATTCTATCGCAACATAAAAGAACGAATTTCTGCAATTGTTTTGCTCCAGATACTGAAAAAATGTACGTGTTTCTACCTCATGTCTTCCAACTGCGCTGAAGAATTATGTTGTATCATAAATACTGAATAGAATAAAGAAATTGTCAAGACGAATGATATCAATTTACATAAACTATTCCGGAAAAGTGCCGTTCATTGCATATTATTTTCACAAATACTATTCTAAATGCTCTGATCTGTTTAAAAAATTGCAACATTATATTTCTTTTTAAATTTCACTACCATTAAAAATGTTATTCAAGATAAAATGGCAGTCGTGGAACTAACCGACATAAGCTATAATTCATTGCAAAATATACGCTTATAATGTTTTAGTTGATAATGTCTGATTTATAAATTTAACTGTATTAACTGATATTTATGTCAATTTTTTTGTGTCAATGTATCATAAGCAATGCAAGCTTATGTTATTCTATAAAAACGTAGCTTTTCTGGCCAGTGCCGCAATTGCCTTTCTTTTCCATACCTTTTTGACAGAAATAAAAAAAAAGAGAAGTATTTTAAACCTCCCCCTAAATAACATATATTTTAACAAAGCACCGTGAAATAAGAGAAAGGAATTACAGAAATTCCCTAATCGGAGCACCTTTTCTTATTAAGGTAAAAAATGCTTTTTTTTTTAACCAAATTACAAAAATGGAAGTTTTAAATTAAACCATATCTGGGCAATACTTTTGTACATATTAAAAGTATAGGTAAGTCGTGGTGTCGTGCCTCAATATGTTAAACAGTAACTGTATTTCTTGCTTTCAGCAGCGGAGAGCTCCTGTGTCCATATTTTAAGAGAATTTGTGAATCATGCAGTTTTACGCATACACTACAGCTATTTTTAGCAAATTTTTAGAGATAATTACAGTTTTATAGCAAAGTGAAAGGCAAGAGTGACTGTTTAACGCTTGATCCAAGTAAGTACTTTTAAGAACGTTTTCTTTAGCGTTCCAGATGTGTTAATTTATTAGTTTATACAGTAAGAGATCATCATAAAAAAGGCCGCTATCATTGATTACAGCCACATTGGCTTTCTGTTTGAACAATAGGTAATCTTGCCTAATAGGGTTATACGCCCCACCTGATTGTACGTTATATGCCCCACATGATTAAAGGTTATTTGCCCCACTGATAACTCATAAGGGTAATATACCCACATTTACTATTATTTACTTTTAATGAAATAAATGTGAAATTTACCTTTATTTACTTTATTTTGCCAGAAAACTGTAAGATAGCAATGAATTTTCCAATGCCTGTACAGCTACCAAACACAAAACTTGAAGCTTTGTTTTTCAGGAATTGTGGTACAATGGGACTAATCAACAGATAAAAAAATCAACATTTTAGATATAGGAGTTTTGAGAAGTATTCGATTTTTTTAAACATTTTTTTTAATGCTGCAGCAAGAAAATTAATGTGTAGTTCAAAATGGTGTCGATCGTATAAACGAGTAAATAGTTAATTTTTAAGTGAAAAAAAAAAACGCAACAAAATACTGGGCACTATTCCTGCAATAAGCAGCGTAAGCATTTTGTCCAAAACCGCAAGTGAGAAATAGCGACAATGTTGCCACAGACTGTAGCTCGGAAAAGGTTTTTTTTTTCTGGAAAATAAAAATATGCTTGTTACTTACTTTTTTCCAAATTTTAGCATAGGTTAAATGCAAAACCTTCATAAATAATGAAGGTAGATCCCCTGCCTTGATTGACACATATTATACCTTTAATGTCTAAATGCCAACTAATTTAATTTTACAACTTTTTAATTTTATAATTAAAATTTGTATCAAACACTGAATGTCTTTAGTAATGCTCGAAATATTTTACATTAAACATTCTCATTCAATTTTAGATTTTGAAATCTTATCGAACAATCCCTGTTTCCAAGGAAACATAATTTACCGCTTAACAGAAAGCTTAAACCCTGACAATTATTTGTTGAAAATACCAACGCTGAAAGTCCGCAGATTGCTAAAAGTTTTTCCGAAGAAAACAGTTATGAGGTTTATTAATTTAGAATGAGAAGGGTTTGCAGCTAAAACTCATTCTCAAAATTATGTTTACTAATATCATTGATCATTGTTTCCTAATCGAAGTTTTTGCTTGGATGGTTTTCCAAGCAATTATATATAGCTTAAATCTCATAAGATAATTTCTATTCGTAAATCAGATTTGAAGGGAAAATTATTTTTAAAAAAGTATTATGTTTCAAGGCAATTATAAAATAAAGCAAGTTCTAAATATTTAAATTTAACATATTACATCTTTCATTATTTTTTCTCAACTATTACGCTGTATTTGATCTCCAGTAAGTTTTGCACCATCATTTCAAAAATTTTTTGAAAGTGTTTTTATTTTGTTAAATTCATTTAGAAAGGTATTTGTTATGAATATAATTGCATGTGTTGCTAAGTTTCTTTTCTATAAGAATTGTAAAACTACTAGGGAAAATGGTACTTTGGTTTCAAATAAAACCCTTCTCGCTGTATTAGCCTTCAGCTAAATTCCTGAAAATTCTCTATATTTAGCTTTCAAAAATTGCAGCATTATCTTTCATTGGAAGCGTTTGCAAGCATTTCCCAACTTTATTTTAGGTAATAACTCAATATAGCTATTATTATAATGAATTTCTCAACCGAGTAGGCTTGTCTCCAAATATTATTTAGTAACTAGCTGTGTGCCCCGGCGTTGCATGGGCTACTTAAAAAATAAAAGAGATGTCTAATTGATGTTTTTGTATTACTCTGACATCAGTTTCTAAAGCGCTAAGGAGTAAATAAATACGCGTAATGGAAGGTTTGCAAAACACCAGTAGAGTATATTTTTGTCAAAAATATCTTTAACGTTAATCCTAGTTATCAATGATACAAGTTATGAGTATTTTCAATTAGCACAAAAGATGAAAATATATGCATTCTCAACTATAATATGTGCTCACTTTAAACTGAATTAAATCTGATAGAATATATCTGAAATATTTATGTACAATTACAATCAGCTTTTTACATAAAATGACACACACTTTTTTGTTGATTACGTGAAACTAAAGCAATAAGACTTATTAAATACCAATAAGCATTAATTTCATATCAAGCCATCAGATTCCAATTAAGCTTTAGTTAAAATCCTTAAAAACAATCTTTTTTGTTCAACTCTGTTTCACTTAAAGAAATCCAAACAATCTTAATTTAACGTGTTCTTTTAACGATACAAACTGTATTGCAAAAATCGAAACAGGAAGGAAAAAGAGATTTATTACAATTCGAAAACTCACCCACGTGACGGGAAAAAGTACAACAAAATAAACATAATTAGTCGCACATCCTAAGTGTACCAAAATATCAGGTCGGTGAATGATAAACTTACACTACAATCAATAAACATAGCTAAAGAAACAACTTTCATATGTTGAAAAGAGTTAAGAACGTTGAATGTAAAAAATAAAAAAAGGACAGACGATAAAATAAAGGTTATGTCCGAATAGGGCAACCAATTTTAAACTAATTTAAAATGAAATATTAGATGGAAATGTTATTTTAAGATTTGGACAGCAGCCAAAAAATCTCTTTTAAAACAGATATTAGAATTTTACTTGTTCACGCATATGCAAAATGGCAACAGGAAAGAAATAAAAATTCCCGAATAACGTTATGTTAACTAACGTTTTAATTAATATCTCCGGTAATTAAAGTCGCACAATTACGAGATTGATCCTATTGTTTTCTTTGGAAAATTTCGAATTGATCGGTATCTCGTTTGACTCTCAATTCGCAGCGGTTCTCGAGAAGATCGATCTTCAGACAGACAGACAGACGGACGCGAACAGATTTTAATATTATAGTGGATGTTAAACTTAGTTCCATAAAAAAAAAACTTTGAAGAGTAAAATGATGAACTATTTCGTGATTAGTGTTATGGAAGGTATCCCCCGTCCTTTCGTAAGAGTACTTCAGTTCTTAGTAATAAAGAAGCAATGTGCCAATCATAACCTAACATGTAATCCAATAAATAATATTTGCCAAGGATGAATTGGTATTGTAAGCTGTGGGTAAAATCAAGATTAAAAAGGCTTACCTATCGATGAAAATTAAAAAAAAAAAAAAAAAACTTCTGATTGCAAGAGTTTTAGGAATTTAATTTTGTTCGTTACACATAAATGATATGTATGTTTCATTAATAATTGCTTTTTCAATCCGAACTCACATTTTTTTACAAAAATTCTTAACAAAACAAATGCATAGTTAAAAAAATTAACACGTTTAAATGCATAGTTGAGAGTGTTTGTACGAAGCAAACATTTTATTTGTAAAATCAAACTCTTAAAAGTTTACTTTTAAAAAAGTTTAAGCTTTTACAGTAGGCCTAAAGTATTAAAGGAGTAAAACGAGAAATTTTCTTCTTAAAATTATTAATAGAAGAAAGCTTTTCTTTAAAAGTATTAAGTCATAAATCCCTCCCTGATAGCTTTTTTGTTGTTAGCTTCATTTTTACGATATAAGCTTGTCTCAATGATTTTAAAAAAACCTTTTACGGGGAAATAGAATAAAATACCGTTAATAAAAAAACTTTAAAAAAAAAATTCGTGCATTAAAAATGTATAGATTTTAAAAAAATAAATTACGCGAGGAAGAAAGGTGAAAATATGGACATACTCTTTTTTTTAAATCTAAAGTTACTTTATAATTTAAAACTTTATAATCTAACGTTACTTTATAATCTAAAGCTACATGAATTCTGCATTTCTGCCTTTCATTAACTGATCAATATCAATGATTTCATTTCAAAAACGGCGATTTACAAAAGCTTTAAAAACAGCACCAGAAAAAATGGGGTGTAAATATGGGCATCCATAAAAAAGGTCACCAAAATAGTTTTAAAACAGGATAAAACTATACAAAATTGTAGATAAGGTATTAAATACCCGGGGGGAAAATATTTACAGATATCGCAAACATAACCGTCTCTTTCAGCCCCGGTCAAGTCTGAAAGTGTACCTACATTAAGCACACTTAGATTGTGTCGGATGTAGGGCACTTATTTCACCCACACCTCTTCCCGATTGTCTTCAAGGAACTTTCCATCGCGAAAGGTACAAGTTGCATCGCTTGAGAAATAATTTTTGTTGTTTAAAAAAAAATGTAGTATACTTATGAGCACTTTTCAAACGGTGGCCCATATTTACACCAACTACACCTAAAAGAGGTGGTCACTCTCACATGTTACGTAAAAGCGTGCCTGACTAAAGATGTGCTTCAAAAAGTAGCTTCAGATCTTCGATTTCCGGATGTCACTATGAAATTGTTTTTAACTAAACTTTTATAAGCATGAAATGATAATGATTTCCCATACCTCTAAAATGTTTGCCGTCCAAAAAAACACCAATTTGTACAATAACTCATGATACATCTACTTGAAAGAATATTTCCAACTGCCCTCTGCTATCTTATATTAGTAAATGGCACCATATACGGTCGTCACCGCCAGTCTTCAATACCCCCTTAGCCACAATGGAGAGTCCCCCATATTTACACACCTGTGCCCATTTTTACGCCTTTTCCTCTGATAGAAAAATACATATTTTATTGTACATTCTTCTCTTTTCTAACAGCCCTAAAGCTGACTTTTAGCCAAGAACACGCAAAAACAAAAATTCTGCCTTTCAGAATACGATTGCTCATTATTTCATATTTAAGGGGTCACAGTACCTTTCAAACAGTTTTTTTTTAATTTAAATTAATTTTATATTTCTTTGAACCATAGCATGCATACTTACTTTGTAATCAATAATTTATTTTCAAAATTTAAAAATATTGCCTACTTTTTTTTTAATTCAAAAAATTGAGAAAAATTTCAATTATTTAAAATCCCTAAGGCTTTTTTATTTTTGCACTAATTTAAAAAAAGTTTTTTGCTAAACGATCATTATAATCATCTCTAAAAATCTGTGCATTCATTTGCTTATGAGTTTATTAGAAAATTTTCTGTGATTAATTATGTAAAAAATCAAAGTTTTTTTTTTTTAATTGGTTTTCAAAGGTTTATGCTCTAAACATTTGAGTAGTTTATAAAATGCTTATCCAATGCACAGTTGTGTAAAATATGTTATCCCAATCGCAAAAAGTATTACTTTTAAGCTGTATCTTTATTAGAAAAATATCCTTAGGTATTCTAATGACATGAAAACACAAAAAAAACATCATCGAGAAAAAGCAATTTAAAGTTTTTCTTTTGCATAAGAACACATAGCGAGCATGGCCTAAAACCACTCATAACTTTTTAAGTATTTAAACTAAAGCAATGAAATTTTTCCTCTGTGTTCAGAATAGTTTTTAGTTTTGAAATAAGCAGTAAAAAAATTTTTGATAGTTTCATCATTTTTGAGGCTTAACCCCTTAAACATTCATTTAATATAGAATTTATCGCTTCATGTTTGCACATAACGTGCATGCACAAAACCTAAACCTGAGCCAAATTGTGCTAGTATATTCTAGCTCTGTTAAAATGGTGCTTGACTTTGAACGAGTAGATTTGTGTTTGAGTTGAAAAAGAAGAAATTGTTCTTCTGGTACAACGCCAATGCCCGTTATTGGCAGAGTTTACCGACTTGCTTACTTGTAATAAATGCAATATATAATCCTGGCATGTCGGATGTCAAGCCCGCCTGTAGACTCGCTGTTAACTTTAAGAAATTGTCCGTAAAAAGAATGTGCCCACTCGCAATATGCAAACATATTGCTCCGCTTTACCAGTCTTTCATTCTACCGGTGAAAGCAGACCAATAATAACAACTGCCCTAATTTTAAAAAAAATTGCAAAATAGCACTTTTTAACTGCTTGAAAGTTCAGAGGATTAATTGATGCATTATACTAAGTGTACAATGTTTAGATATTTCTGTGCCGTAAACGCGGGCTACTTTGGAATTAGAGTCCTTTGGCAGAAATAGAGAAAAAGATACAACGTCCTCTGTCAACCTTCAGGGTTCTGTCAACCATCTTCTCAACATATTTTGACAGATTCCACTAGAGAATATCCCCAAGCACTCAGTTATGTAGCTTTTATGCAGTAGTATAGTTGTACTTCTCATTTCTGTTTAGGATTAAAAAAATGACAATAATAACATCTCTTACTCCGAAAATTATGACCTACTTTCGCCCAGCATAAAAACTTGAAAAAATCCGCCAGAGAGATTTGGAAAAGTAAAGAATAGCTAAAATTAAGACTCTAAACAAGAAAAACACAAGAAAAAGTCTGGAATTCTTGGTATAGGATAAAGAGACAGATTGCACACTCAATTCATCAGGGTTCAGTTACATGGCTTTCAGAATGGAAGATGAAGTGGAATTAAAAGTTGCAGTTACTGTTGTAGAATGGAATGAGCTAAGTTTTCCAAAGTTCATGCGAGAGAAGAAGAAGCGAATTTTGAGAGCATGGAACGCATCAAAAAGTTTTTGAAGTTACTGAAAATTTAGAATCCTTTGTTTTACGAATGGTGTTATCGTAATAACATTATTCAACCTCTTAAACTGATGAAAAGATGTCTGTTCTTCGTCGGTCATTTCTGAGACCATAAATAGGTATGTAGACACTTTAAAAATAATTAATTTTCCTTAAAACAACTATGTGTGACTAAAATTTCTTGTAAAATGTATTTTTCTTTCAAATAAATATTTTTCTCTGTGAGTAGGGGAGAGTTGTACCTTGGGACACTGCTAATTTCTAAGAATCTATTTTTAGACCAATATTTTTCACCACTAAATGGTGCCATAGTAAAAATCAGCATCAAGCGAGTAAAATTGACAGTTTTGTGAAAGAAAGAAAATTTTATGACTCCAAAAAGTATGTATTTTCTACATATTTGTGAAAGAAAGAAAATTTTATGACTCCAAAAAGTATGTATTTTCTACATATTTAATTTATTTTCTGTCTTTGTATTTGTACTACTGAATTTTACTTCGTTATAAAAGTGTAGTACTTTAAATATTTTGATTATGAGAAAATAATTATAGTGCATCCTGATTGACCATCATTTTGGTTTTCCATAAACAACGTGGTGATTGTATCTTGGGACAGCCAAACATTTTGTACCTTAGGACAACTTCCAAGGTACAACATATGCATGGTTCTTAATAATTAAGATATGTTTAGGAAAATGGAACAATGTTTTTATCTTATGTAGTCCTTTAAACACATTTAATGCTAGATAATAATTCGTAATTCATTTATCATAATTTATAATTAATTATTCATGATTTAATTCACAACCATGATTTTTTTTGTTTTCTGGTGCAAAATTGGTTCAAGTATAAGGCTGTTTTCTGAATCATGAAGCATTTGCCATAGTACAACAGGATGTGTCTCAAAGTTCAATAGGATGTTATACCTTGGGATAGCTTGGAACTTTTACTTTAAATGGCTGGCAATATCTCATTTTCAAATTGTCTGAATTTTAAAATATATATTGCATAGAAGTATGTTGAGTTATTTTAATGTGACTTTTAGATTTTAAATTTGATTCAAATTATTGACGTTAAAAATTAAAATATGAAAAGTGTCAACAGGTACAATACTCTTCTCTACACTTCTTTCTTTGGCTCTAGTTAGTTCTACAGTGGTTTTAAATAGGGAAAACCATTTTAAACCAAAGTAACCCAAACGCAAGGGTAACATTGGCAGAAATAAAAAAACAATAATAAATGGTAAAAAATATTGGAAATAAACTGCTCACTATTCAAAAATTTAATAACGAGATATCTAGATGCGTGAAACAAGTTTTCACAGCTTGAAAATATAAATAGTGATAAAATTATTGAGGAAAGAATGAGAAAAGTACCAAAATCTGGGCCAACGTAGCTTGCGTTAACGGTACTTCAGAGCCAGAAAGAAGTCTGGCGCATGCAAATGGGCCGCGAGCTCTTTTAACCCTGCTAAAAAATTTAAAAGTATTTTTTTAATGAGTTTCACATGGCTTGATGTGGAAAAGGCTTCTGCATACAATGCACTAACAAACCAAAAATCGCAATTTTTGCACTTACGTCAGACTGGTTCTGATGTACAGATTTGATTCGTCCTATTGACGAAAAAACAAGTTTTTGTGATAGTCGCCATCAGTCTTTTGCAATTTTCTGAACGGAATTCTTTTTTAAGATTTCGAAGAGTAAAAACACAGTATTATAGTAACATCAATACGTTTTACTACTCATTCTAACTTCGCTTAATGTCACTATAGAAACACTTGAATAAGGCAAAAGTTGCAGGATAAACTAAATATCGTCGCCTCAGAGTAACAGTAAAATGTCTTAGTGTTATTTCTGGGATTAGACAACTTATTGTTGCTCTGAGACGACGATATATCTGTCTCGGGGCTACAAGTATTTGCTCACCCCCCCCCCTCCGAGAACATCACTACGAACTTTAAATTTTATAAATCGAGTCATTGTGAACTTGTTTATGTGCGTCATATTATTTCACATAAATAAAATGCAGTTGTGCTAACGGACAAAAAAAATGAAATACGTTATTAAATTCCCAATGCACAAACTGAGTTATAATAGAGGAAAATGATGCAAAAGGACTCGCGCCTACATTAGACTTAGATCTTAGGGAGCTTTCAATATTTTAAATAAACTGCTAGATATAGCCAAAAAAGCTGTTTCTTACTTCTATCAGCTTGTCATTAATTTCGCATTCGTTCCAGGTGTATCATTAATTTATGTGTCATGGCTTTCATGAGCTTTTATCATCCAGTTTTGTATATTTATATACGTACGCGTTAAAAAATCAAAAAGACTTTCTCTGATTTGATTCTTTAACAAATAACTATATTGTCCATGCATAATTATAGGAAAGCACTGTTATGTAGCTATTAAATTCGTGTTAACAAATACCCTCTCAATTTTCGTTTTTATTCCCTTCCAAGTAATGTGTTTTACATTGGCCAAGCATAGTTTAGTATGTATATTGTTTTCTACTACGTTTTATCCCATTTAGGCTAATATAAACAAGAATCATTGCAACACGTATACATAATGTAGCGGCAGCTCTAGATATATGTAGATAACCTCAAAATATGATGAAACTCTTGAGATTTCCCTTGATGATTAAGTAAGCGTAAGGAGTATTCATGCTTTATTAGACAGCTAGCACTTCAAATAGTTATACCTCCATTACTCTTCGTGGAATCTAGAGGAATAGTTTACGGCCGCAATTTGGATTGCGGTTTGGTATGATGTTACCATTTGAGCGGATATTACTTATGCATGGTTATTTTATTTTGTTTATAATATTTCAGTAGCCATTTTGTTACTGCATTGCAATTTGCAAAATTTCAAACCGGGATTCGTCAGATACCTTGTCACTTCTCATAGAAGTCTAAAATAAGTTTCTGATATTCTCGGAATATTTTCAATATCCGTACTGTCTAATATATTGTCTAAATTGTCTAATATGTTCTGGTGATTACTACAAATGAAACATATTCTGAGAAAAACAATTTTTCTGCAAACAAGACAAGTGATTGTCTTTTTTAAACCAAAGTCAACTTGAAACTATCTTCAATGTTAATCCTAATTTACTCGTATAAGTACAAATAATTCTGATTTTCTGCACTTTTCCACGTACATGCTATACGTTATCAATTATATGAATCTGTCAGAAAGAATTAATTTTTAATATTGGATTCATGAATTCTCTTATGAACTGAGTACCGTGTACTGTCTCTATTTGAGTTACTTTTACGGAACTTGAATATGACGGAAATAAACTTAGATCGTACAAGAAACAAACTGTAGATTTCTGTTCCCCCTCCGTCCGTGAACACAGGGGTTTTGAAATATCCCTTAATCGTTGGTATTGTACCTTTTCTTAATTTATTTCACAGTCATTGGCATCATATATGTAACACAAAAAATTAACTAACAGTTAACAACCCTATGCGTTTTCTATGTCATTGCTAATATAAATATAATAACTTCGATGTCCGCTTTATTAATGGAAAGAGAACTAGGTGCAATACAGAAATCGAAGTGAAAGTGTTAAAAAGTAAAAAATAAAAATTCCCACGATCTTTCCAAACAGACCCCTTTTATATACTATAGAGATTTTTTGACGTTTTAGCTCTCTAGATAAGTGCAACAGTTGCCTTTAAATACCTATCATTTGAAAAATATATAAAAGCATCATTTTTATGTTTTTTATAACTTTATGGCACTAGTATATGTTTATAAGAACCCAGATAATTAGAATTTAAACGCAAATAATTCTTTCCTGTAACTTAACCGTAAATGAAACGGAGAAAAGGGCACAAAGTACAAAAATTCACAGTTGTTTGGCTTTCCGGAATTACAAGACGACAGCAAAAGTGTTAAAAATATTTAAGAAAATGATTTAGTGTAGGTAAAATGCTTGGTAATGCAACGAATTAACATTTTTTTTTGCAAGCGTTACAAGTAACATTAATTTTTATTGATATTTAGAATTTTAATCTTAATTTACAAACAACGGAAAAATATTTCAATAAATGTAAAATATCGCGTCAAAACGATAACTTAAAAAAAATTGTTTGAAAGTAACTTTTCAAGGAACCTCCCCCCCCCCCCCCTTTTGAATCATCACGCGTCAGCTACTGTATTTATTCATAGCAACAAAAACTTTTCCTTAAATGCAAAGGAAGTTTTAAAACATTATTTGGTCTAATAAACCTGTGTAACAAAGCAGAATTTTAACGCAAATAAATCTTTCCTGTTACTTAACCTTAAATGAAGCAGAGAAAAGGGCACAAATTACAAAAATTCACAATTGTTCTGCTTTTCGTAATCACTACACGACAGCAAATGTATGTTTGTTGACATAAACAAAATACAAAAATGTTTAAAATAGTTTTAAAAAAAAATATTTATGTAGTCAAAATGCGTAGAAATGCAACAAGTTAAAATTATTTTTACAAGAGTTACAAGTAACATTAAGATTGAAATGCTAAATATCAACAAAAATTAAGGAACAAATCTGATATACCCCCCTCTTGGCGACTTTTTCCTGTGGCGCCAAAAAAGCGTCGCCAAGAAAACTATGTATGACGTCATATGTCATACATCGTTCTTAGCGATGCTTTTTTAGCGCCAACAGGAAAAATTCAAATTATGTCATTAATTATTTAATGAAATTAATGCATTAATTTTTTTCCGTTGTTTCTCCGGGATACGAGCCCTCGGTCTCATAGTACTTTCGTAATGAGACCTCGGCTCGCCGGCCCTGCCTCGGTCTCATTACGAAAGTACTATGAGACCTTGGGCTCGCCAGGACCTCGCTGCCGCTCGGTCCGTTATCCCTCCGACTTTTAATATACATCACAGTCGGATATAAGTCACAGATCTCCTCCGTTCAGTATGCAATAAAGTCACAGATTTTATGTGAAATTAACACCATTTTTGTGCTATAAAAATGCCAACCAGACCAAAATACAAACTACCAGAAACACACTAAAAACACAATAATTCAAAATATGTTCACTTACCTTTTTTACTTTTCTTTTACTTCCTCACGTGAGGCAGTGCACATATGTTCCGCTCTTAGGGAAATTATCCCATTTTTTATTATCATTACTTTACAAAAATATTTAAATATAAAATATATATATAAAAAATCTATTTAGGACTCCGGTACGTCCAAACGTTGGACGACCTGACGAAAAAGAAAAAGAAGATTCATTCAAAAATGTCAATTGATACATTTGGACAACATCACAAACCGAACTCATAATTAAAATAGAAAATTCAACTAAATTAACATTAAAAAACAACAAGAAAAAGAATACTCTAAAATAAAGTTTGAATTGAAACTTTATTTTAGAGTATTCAACTTAAAATCTCCCTAAGAGCGGAACATATGAGCACCTACCTAATACCATACACACACGTGCAAAAAGACAGACTTCGAGCGAGAAACTACTTTCCAGCGTTCAAGTTGCAAAACCAGGGTTGCCAAGTTATCGCCTTATTGGCGATTTTCGTATCGAGCGAAAAATTAAAATCTCGCCAAGAGGGGGGCATATCAGAGGAGAGATAAAATTAACTTACAAACAACGGAAAAGTACTCCAATAAATGTCAAATATCGTGACAAAACGTTAACTTAAAAAAAATTATTTGAAAGTAACTTTTATAAAGACCCCCCCCCCCCTCCTCACCTCGGAAGCATCACTCATCAGCTACTGCATTTTTTTACAGCAACAAAAAAATTATTAGCAAAGAAAGTTTTGAAACATCAATAAGTCTAGTAAACACGTATAACAAAGCAATTAATTAACATTTTAAATTTATGCATTATATATCATTATTATAAGTGTTACATGTAATATTTAGGTTAAAAAGAGAAAGGACAAGAAAAACTTTTAAGAACCTTAAAACACTCTTATAAGATCCAAATATCTTATCATAGCATTAACTATTTTGATTTTTTAAGTACACATTTTAAACGAAAACGGATGAAAGGAAAACACTAACGACTGTATTTTTCTGAAATTGATGGTTTTTAAATGCATCAAAACATTTGATGTAGCAGCATCTGCTGCTTTTTCAACATTCAACCTGATTTTCACAAAACTCAAATCATATAACAAACAAAACACTTACAGTGGTTTGATTTTTTTATGCTCTCTTTTCAATTTTTTTGCTAAAAGTCTAAATCTTAGCTGACTAAAGCATTGTAGACAAAAACTGGCTAGTTCAAAAGCTTTAAGCTTTTGTAGAAGAAAAAGGTAGGGGGTTGAGAATTTCCTAAGGAAAGTATTAGAGCGATTTCTGCACATTCTATACTTCACTTCGAAAAAGCATTTGTATACCTATGAGCGACTTCTAACCCACATAGTCGCCATTTAGTAAATAAAACTACACCTTTCAACTTACAACATCCGAATATGTTACTCCGAAATATATTTACAAAAACGGAAATCAAAAGAGCAAAAATTGCCAGTCGAGATCAGCTAGTAATATAATGATAATTCACACATTTCATTTACAGATGTTCTGAACTTTGTTGCTGATTACGTAGAAACAAACCCATTGGCATTAAATTAAATTAAAACTATGTTGATATAAACGTAATCGAAAGAAAAAGTACTTCAGATACGTTAAAAATTAAAATCCACAAAAGAAACTATTTTTCGAATTAATAACTTTCCAAAATGAGCTTACCTTTCTTAACAAGTTTTGAAATATTTCCTTAATCGTTCACTAACTTTCAGTTTACATAATTCTTCTCAGTCTTCAAAAGTCCTATTTAAACAATTCGTTTATGTCTCATTCCACTTTTGTTCCAAATTGACTTTAATGCTTACATTTGAAATTAATTATTGAATTGTTCAAGAAAATGTAGAGCTATCTAATCGATAAAAAGGCACCATCTTTGAACATCAACCATTACCATTTTAGAAAATTCTTCTTCTTCTTCCCGAATTTGAGACCCAAAACATAAAATGATGAGGGCTGCGTACGTAGCGCTTTTAATCCATTTCATATAGTAGTAAAATTTTAGCAAAATACACTGCGATTTTAGCAATTGTTCGCATAAATAATGCAGTTTAGTAAATAAGTAACCCTATTAACTTAAGAAACTGTTTTAAAATGTATTTCTTTCCGATAAATCTTATACTAACACAAAAGAAAATGCAGAAGTTTTAAAACTGTTTTCCGTTCCATTGTTTTTCTCCGTCTTATACAAAGTTTCTTACTTCAAGCTTATAAAATAATTTCAGTGAGGAAGAAAATGTAACAAAAAAAAAACAGCTAAACTAAAAAAAGCGTTGTTCTTTTTTTACGTACGTTTACGGAATACGTAATAGATGTAAAGCGGAATCGAATACAGTAAATTTAGACTTTGTCCAAACCATCTTTAATGATAAAAACTCAGGATTTTTACATGCACAGCTAGGCATGTAAAAATCCTGGTGGCCCAAGCACAGCTAGGCCCAAGTGACATCCAGGGACTGCAGTTTCGTCCTTGCTATGGGCCTAACAGTCTGAAATAGTCAAGATCCGCTCTGAAGGCAGCTGTCACTCATCTACGCAAACATTAGTAGCTAAAATACAGTTAGCACACCAGCGAGAAGCCGTAGCAATGATGCGGTTCGATTCGTCAATTAAAGGCAAAGCTTGGGTAGAATGCAATAAATTACATCACTTAAGCCAGGACTTAAAACTTTAAACTACGGTCTCTGGATGTCATAACCGCGCTGTAGGTATATTTTTCATTGTTCTGCATTAGCCATGTCTCAAAGGCGCTAATGTATTGGCTTTTTGATCTAGATTAGAATTTGGCGAACTGAAAAGCATTATTGATTCAACTGTAGACGACTTTTATCATTTTTTGAAAAGAAAAATGAATAGGGGCCGTGGTAGCCCGATCGGTAGAGTGTCGGATTCGGGGCCGGAGGGTCCTGGGTTCGAACCTCGATGGTCGAAGACCCACCGTCGTCATTAAAGGGGACTGGGCGACGTTAAATATGCTCGTGGTCTCAATGTCCTCCAAGTGAAACGATACCTCTGGGGGTGCTAGCACCAGGTAGCTATTAGCTCCTGGACTAGTTCTAAATTCTCATAAACTGTTCGATCCGGTGATGGTGCTGCCATCTATCGGTATATAAAATAATGGAGGCAAGGCACTTAGTATGCAGTCCTCGACATAAATACAGTTGTAGTCAGTTGTGACTCTGAATATCAAAAATGAATATTTTTTCGCTGTATAAGGACTATTGGGAATACTAATCCTTTACAGGATACTTGTTTCCCCATCCTCTCGACACTGCTATAATGCACAATTTGAAAACTAGCAGCATTTCAGAGCTGCTATAGTAGATTTACATACACCAGTTAAACACGGCGCAAGTTATGCCTGCTTTCGATGTTAGGTGTCACACATCGTCAGTTTTCAGCAACTGGACATTTTTATTTATTTATTTATTTATTTATTTTTTTGAGCAATCACGATTGCTTATTGCTTTCATTTGACTGTTTTGATGTCCTATGATTTTATTTTCCCACCAGCACCCTCTGCAACACCACCGTCAACCGGCTCCTTACGATGCTGCTCCTATAGCGAAAACCGTCTCCAGGTTGCATCCATATCCTACACACACGCGCATAGGTACACAACTACACACGCACACACACAACTACCCACAAATTCATACCTGCACACAGAAAGAAACTCATATGCCTACACATATACACATACCCTGCCCCCACGCACACAAACATTCATACACACAACTACCCACACACTCATGACTGCACACAGACACAAACACACATGCCTACACACACATATACATACCCCCTACACACAAACACATACCCCCCCCCCCACACACACAAACACACACGTCTACATACACACACACTCGTGGTTGCGAAAAACATAATTTGAATTCAAGATGACAAAACTCAAATTATGTTTTGTTTTTTTTGTAAACTGTATTGTAAATGTCCCAAGATTTTTTTAAAGAAGCTAAGCAATACATACATTATTTTTATAATATGGTAGAAGATTCAAAAACACGTAAAAGTGGGAAAATTATCAATTTTGCTTTTTTTTTTTTCTTGTAAAAACTGAAATTTGTTTGAAAAGTACTTGGAGATGCTTGACCCTTTCGAGCCAATGAGGCTTGATCGGAGCCAAGCGCCCTTTAATATGATTTTGCACACAAGTATATATATTTATTCTACTAATTGTTTACCAACATGCCGTTGCGTTACAGAATATAGCGTACAGGTTAAGTTATTAGCGTAAAGTTATAGCGATGGACCTGACAGAATAATCCATTGGATTCAAATCTGGGGAATGCGATGGTCATTTTTGAGCTCCACTGAAGTCCAGAAAATGTTTCTTGCACCGATCTTGAGTGCCTTTAGCTCAGCGTGCAGGTGCGGAATCCTGTTGGAAGGTCCATCTTTTGTTTCCAATGAACTTTTCCAGCCAAGGTAAGACAACATCTTTCAAAATGAGTTTGAGATACGTTTCTCGATCAATCTCTATCCCTTGATCAACGAAAACAAGTGATACTTTCCCACTAGCACATATTCCACATTAATTATTACAGATTGGGGTCGTTGACACCGTTCAACAATGCAGGAAGGTCTTGGAGGACAAGGGTATGTGCTAAACCTCATAAAACTTTGACACCCTTAAAGAAATCCTTACGCAAGGAATGTGATAACATATCAGTAAGTGAGTTGCTGCCCAAAGTCGAAAATTGCGTGACACGTTTAAAGCTCTGCATTAAGTCTAAAGGTAGCCACATTGAAAATTTGCAAATATATTAGACGAAATATTGTATTTTTATTTATTTTGAAGTTTGATCGTCATATTTTCAACATCATTAAAGTCATAATATATCATGTATGTCGTTATTACTTGTCACCCTGTATTAGTTGTGTAAAAAACTATTGTCTGAAAACGTGATTTTTGTGTATTTTACTGAGTATTTCTAACAGATACTGAATTATCATAGACTTATTTAGTTCTTTCAGTGTTCCAGAATAAAAGAAAAATTATGGTTGTAAAATCAAACTCAGCAATCTTAACTTGGAGAAATTTCTTCTAATGTTTTCTTAGATCTACGTGAGATACAACACTAACACGCATGCATTTTCCAAAACTTTCCATATTTTATTGCCTCAATATTTTTAGTGAAGTAATACTTATGAATAACACAAGTATAAAAATAAAAACGATTCTAACCATAAACAGAAAAAAAGGAATTATTTCAGAAGATATCAAAACTTGATTATGAACAATTATTTTTTGCCTATACTTAAGTAAAAATATGTTTAAAGCATCAGAGTAAATTTTTATTTGTTTGAAGGTCAAGAGTGAATATGTTTTGCATCAGGAATTTTTTTTAAGAGCTCTTATCTTGGTTTCAATTTAAATTTCTAAAAAACATGTTGAAATGTTATTTCTGAAAAACTGTATTATAACAGTTCAACGTATACAAATGTTTATTTTTACTTTGATTTTTTTTTTATTTTGCTTAAAGAATCAACATGTTTTGTGAACCCTATTTAATTATGTACTGTAAATTATAATTATAATGTGTATTTATTAATACTTTTAAGAAGCTATCCAAAAGAAACTAATACTCAGCTTTTTTTCCCTTTCTTGCTGCATCATGTATAAATTTCTTCTACACCGCTTTTATTATGTATAAATAAGATGTTTATACACAACAAGTTAGAATCAAACGATTGAATGCACGTTCTTAAAGTAGCAGGTCCTTGAGCTCCAAAAATGCTTCATCAGTTCCTACTCCTGATCGTGATAAAAATATTTTTGGTCAAAACGTTATGCTTGGTTGTGCATGTATTCTGTAATTTTTGACATGTATGGCAGTTTGACATCAATGAAACATCATAGTTAGTGTTTTATGTTGCGAATAAATCACGAAAAGGAGTTCGCATCATAGTAGAATTAGCGTTCATAAGAACTAACATTGCCTCGTGACACAAACACTATCTTCAGTAAATGTGTTTCCTGATTATGCTGGCTTTCTTTGCGTAGGTGTCAGATCTTTTAACCACCCATCTTTGTCGTTCAGCAGCGGTTTCCAATCTTTGAGTCTGCCTTCTTAGGGAAGCATGGAATCAGTGTAGAGAGGCAGCTGTTACCAAATCTTTTGAACAAAAAAAATATATATATGTATATATATATATAATCAATTTGAATTTTGACATCTTGAATTCAAATTACCTTTTTCGCAATCACGAGTGTGTGTATGTAGGCGTGTGTGTTTGTGTGTGGGGGGTATGTGTTTGTGTGTACGGGTTATGTGTATGTGTGTGTAGGCATATGTGTTTGTGTCTGTGTGCAGGCATAAATGTGTGGGTAGTTGTGTGTATGTGTGTGTATGTGTGGGTGTCTCTATGTATGCGTGTGTGTATGTGTTTGTGTATGTGTGTGTAGGTGTATGTGTGTGTAGGTGTGTGCAGGTGTATGTGTGTGTATGTGTTTGTGTGTGTGTGTAGTTGTGTATGTATGCGCGTGTGTGTAGTTGTGTATGTATGCGCGTGTCTGTAGTTGTGTATGTATGCGCGTGTGTGTAGGACATGGATGCAACCTTGAGACGGCTTTCGCTAGAGGTGCAGCATCGTGAGGAGCCCGTCGACGGTGATGGTGCGGAGGGTGGCGGTGGGAAAAATCAAAGGAACGTCAAAAACGGTCATGTGAGAACAATAAGCAATCGTGATTGCTCAAAAAAATTCAAATACGGCTCGAAAAGCAAGAATGAGAATAATTCAATAGCATCTTACTACGAATATTACAAAAAGATAGCAATTAGTTCACTCGATGTTACGTTACCATACAATGCAAATTCATTTCTTGAAACCTGAATGTTCTCATGCGAAAAGTAGATGAACTTACTAATTAGTTTCTTTAATATTTTTGACAGATAAACTAAACTATTTAAAATTACATACGTTGTCTGCACTAATAAAGACTCTTCGTAAATGCAATATATTACTAAAATTTAGCAAAATATATTCGGAAGCTTACCTGCTTTCAAAATAATGTTATGTACCCATACAATGCACTCGATGTTATGTTACCATTCAATGCACTCGATGTTGTGTTACAATCAATGCAAATTCGTTTCTCGAAATCTGAATGTTTCCATGTGGAAAGTAGACGTACAAATTTGTTTCTTTAACATTTGTGACAAATTAACTGAACCATTAAAAATTAAAAATTCTGTTTGCATTAATGAAAAAAGCCTTGTAGATGCAATACATTACTTGATTTTAGCAAAATACATTCGGGAGCTTACCTGCTTCCGAAATAATTTTTAAAGCATCAGGTGAGAAGCAGTCAATGAAAAATATCTGGAAAGTTATCTTAAATTAGGAGCTTCTGTTCACTCTCAATGAGCTCTTGATAATTGAACTTCAGTTTAGATTATGAATAAATCTATTTATAATAACTTGGGAAACTTTCATAACCATCGATTTTCGTTCTCTCTCTCTGCAAATAACAGCATAGCTACTTATTTTGTGGCAAATTCTCATTGAAAAGTATATAACATATTCAATTAAACTTATAAATCAATAAGGATCAATATCCACCCCATTGTGTGCTATCTTTAACAGCCTGAAATTGGTAAACGTGTTGTATTGGTTTTAAGAAGATGAGTGTAAAGTATTTGTTTTAATTCAGTAAGAATGCATACATGATTAACAATAAGGAGCGTTTGCATACTAAAATAAACTTAATGCATGGTTATAATCTTTAAATTAACATACATTTGCACTGTTTGTACTATAAGAGGCGATTATTGATACAGTGGAATGGATAGTTCAAACAATGCGAATGATATTATGCCATTGGCAAATAATTACAAAATATGCATAGTATTGTTGCTGAAGAATATAAGTAGCGTTCCAACTCATGACAACATTGAGTTGTATACATTACGATAACGTAAATTAGCATAATGTGAATAATTTTAGCATAATTGGATGCCTCACTTGCCAAATCAATTAACTCCATAAAACAAAAATTCGAGAAAAGTGATGAAGAAGATGGTGCTATCCATAGGAATAGGCCGTCGTGTTATATTTTCTGCCATCACATGGTCAGAAATGTACTGAACCTAAACTTTGATATAAATTCCAATACTAAGCATTGATTAAGCACTATTAAAGCAGAAATGAGGATTTTTTTTAAAAGTGAAGTTAATCGATTTGGCAACTGAGGCCGCTCCAATTATCACTAAGGCTTTTTCGCAGAAATTTTGGGACTCATCAATTATTTCACTGCAAAACATCATCTTTATTTAGTTCTCTTTTGAAATTATTGCATCTACTCTGTTCAGACGTCCATAATTATTTTCCTTTCGGTCTATAATTTTAGTGTGTATGCTGCTATTTCAATTGAATTGTTTAAGACAAGTTTTTTTTTTTTTTTTTTTTTTTTTTTTTTTTTTTTTTTTTTTTTTTTTTTTTTTTTTGGTCTATACTTTCTAAATGAATACAAGAAATGCACGCAAATATGTTCTGCAAAACTCAAAAATATCAAGCTCTAAACTGTTTGTTTTTTAAATATTTTTTTGCTAAGTACTATATCTTGCACACACACACACACATACACGCACACAAACAGTTATTATTTTCTACATCTTCACTTACATTTAAAAGTATATATTTCTAGAATTAAATTTAGAAATTTTCAAAAGCTGCGTTCTTCTCACTATCAATATGATCACTTACTACGATTTTATTTTAATAATATTTTAGCATATTTCAATATACCTTAGTTGATGGCCCTCTTGCTTTAGTGCTAGGGACCGAATAACTCGGAGTGATTTACTTCCCTCACATTCATTATCACAAATTTTCGTGCCTTTGTACACGAAAGATAAGAGCCTATTTGATGTTTTACTTTAATTATGGTAAATGATACATCAGTAAATACTTTATACTTGATATTTAACATTTAATTTGATAAAATATTTTGCCGTGATGCGTTGCGTGATAATTTATTCCGTGTCATGTATTGTCATGGGAAGGTAAAGCGCAGTATCTGCAGAAAAGAGTTTCTGAGATATTTTAAGAGTCGCGTTTTGGGTTCCATGCTAAAGATAGGGAAATGTTGGAATTTCACGCTTGTTTTTAGTGTGTTTTTTTAGCAGAAGCCAGATAAGCAGCCTTGTGTTAAAAAAAAAAAAAACTAAAGTACAAGAAATGGTAAAAATGCAAAAAAAAAAAAAAAAAATGAGTATTGAAAAATTTGCATATGTTGCAATTTGCCTTTCCACTGTCACTATACAGTGAAAATATTACGAGTGCTGTGACAGTACAGAGAAAAAGAAAATAGAGTAGGAAAGGGTTAAAATCATTTCATAAATTCCTAACAACATTACTTTTTTATACAGATTAACTCTTCGTAAAAGAGTGTTCACCTAACGAAATTAAATGCTTTCATATGAGTTTAACAGTTGTATAACAGTAGGAGCATTGCGTTTTCAGTTATTAAACCGTCTATTCAATTTTTAGACAAATCGCGTCTCGTGGTAATCTCACAAAACATCAAAATATTATTACATGTTTAATAATAAATGCCTATCTCCGTAGCTCAAAATGCAGCTTGGATCATACATTGATATAAAACATTCATAAACCCTTTTCAAATCTCATTTATTATTTGCCTCATAAACTTCCATTTTGTAATATGAAACGCTTAACATTGAAATAAGTCATTATTCAATGAATACCGTAATATTTCATCGTTTAAGTACCTTTGCTTTTATTGCAACCTCTCTGATATGGTTATCTGTTACAAATGTGTATATATTTTAGTCTCATGGACATTTCTTTATGCAGAAGATGAATTGTGATCATAACTAACTTTTATTCTCTTGCTAAGTCGTTTCCTCTTTGCTACAAAGCCAATCCATAAAAATGCGGACTAATATGATTTGTTATTCCCTTGATACGGAAAACGTTGACATTTATTATTTCACCTATAAACTAAGTACATTGTCCAAGTACTTTATTTGATGGCATCACGTTGTCTATGTCGCGGCCAGGAAGCATTATCTAACAATGAGGTTTATTTCTGTCTAAACCAGATTATTTAAAAATTAATGGAAGATGGGCTATGTGAACTACATATAATAATCAGCGGTATGATCTGTTTTGAAATTAATGGATATAAAGTTTTTATAATGATGATGAAAGCTGTAATCATGATGAAAGTTGATGACTGCATTTTATTTTCAGAATAATTAAGTAGATATTTTTATACCAAGCACGCTTAACTTTAATGGCTGCATTGAACCAGGAAAATCAAAGTGATAAAATAAGGGAAGGATGTTTTTAAAGCTAAGTTTTTAAGAGCAACGTTTTGTGATTATAGAAAAGAATTCCACTATTTAGAAAGAAATCAGCGCAAAGAAATAAACAACTACGACACAATAAAAAATCCAGTAATCAAAACCCTATGAGTAAATTAACAACAAATGTGAATTAAAATACTGTACATGAGGTGAAGTGGGGGAAAGTGAGGTAAAATCGAGCTTTCTTTGGAGATTGCTCTAAAGCCTTTTTACTTTAGTAAAACTTTTTATATATTTTACGTACATTGAATTCATGTAGATTAGATATAAAGACTGGCTTTTATTTTATTTTATTGCTATCTTACTTTGAAAAATTTAGAATAGCATGTTTTTAGGCTCCACTGTGGGGAAAAGGGAGCGCGTAGTAATGCTCAATTTAGAGTATACAGTCAACTCTTCATAACTCAAAGTTCCAAAGGACCGGCTAAAAAGTTCCAAGTTATTGGGAGTTCGAGTTATGAGAAGTTTTCACAACAGTCTTAAGAGTTTGGGACCCAATGAAAACTTCGAGATAAAGGAATCTTCGAGTTATAAGCTTCGAGTTTTCGAGATCCAATTATATGTAAATAAAAATATGTAAATGCTGCGTATGAAATAAGTTTGTACTGTAATAAATTAATATTGATAATATCTAGAAGCATAAAGGTGTAAGTGCTATACTTTTTGAATTATCAAACAGAAAAACAGTCTGTTATTTAAACTAAAAAAGAAAATAAATTCATTCATTCTCCTCTCTTTAACTACATTATTAATAAAAATCAAACTAAAAATAACTGACCTTTCATAGATAAAATTATATCTAGCTTAACCAATAAGCGTACGTTTTTTGAATCATTTTATCACAAACCATAGAGCATTACACATTTACTGAAGTCAAAGCAGATGTAGCAAATATCCGTATAATCCAATAAAATAAGTTTGACCTTACCCCCCCCCCCCCCCAAACTACCCCGCCTCAAAAAACAACTCATAATAAACTGAATTATCTAACCTTTTTTTCCTCTTCTACAGAGATCTGTTTTGCTGAGACGATTCTCTACAAATGTGCTGAAATTAATAATAATACATACGTTGAATATTTACCACAATGTGTCAAATTTCCGAGTTCCTTGGGATAATTTGTTATTAACTGTTTTTAAAACACAATCGTAACAGTAGACATTCTGCACTGTAAAAAAAATTCCGAAACGTTACTGATTATTTCCCTGAAACGTTGAAACGGTTTTTACTTATTTCCCGGTAAAACCAAGTAGAGCTTTGCAAAACAGTTTCCGGAATTGCTTCAAGTTGCACGAATGCAGAATCCTCAGTGGTGAGAAAAATATTTGTAGCTACCAGTTTAAAGATTAATTGAGTGCATTTATTTAGTGCATCGTCTTTAGTTCGAGTACGTCCCATCCAGGTTGACTAAGCTCCCATCCAGGTTGACTAAGCTCCCAATGAGAGCGAATAAGCTTCTGGATAGCTGCAGCTTTGCAAGCAAGGGAGATGATTGGTTCTTACTTGCAATTCTGCATTTGACCATGGTTGCAGTGATGCTTCTGGAGCTTTCTTATTAATTCTGGAAGGTTCTAAGAAATTGTCTAAAACCTACCGAGTTTCCCTTGAAGGCTCTAGACTGCCTTTAACCGGTGATATCTCCATATTCTTCAGAAAGCCTCAGGGCTAGTTACAGGAAGTTTACTGACTTTTAGCGAAAAATGTTCCTGGTTTTTGCAAGATATGTTAATGGCAGAAATTGGGCGCATCAGCTGCCCATTAATTTCCAGAAACGTTTAAAATCTCTTTAGCAAATGTGGCTTTTAGGATATTAGTGAAAAACCGCAACGCAGAGAATAATAAATATTATGACAATGATATCGATTGATTAAAATAATAAAACGTTATGACGGGTCATTATCAAAATTCACACAAACTAAAAAGAAACTTTCTTGTTTTTAGCAACTGGGACTTTTGCCTGCAACGTTGTTTAGATACTATGGAGCCGTGACTGCTGTGCACATAAACATTTAAAACGTCTTAAATTACTAAATACTTGAATGCACTATTATGCGTCACAATGCTTTGCTGCAAGTTGAACTTACATAAAATCGTCATCGTGAACTTTTACACCGACAAAAAGCAGACTCAATGCAGGTATAATAGACTCTCAAAAATCCAGATTAATGTTTGGATTGCTAAATTATAAGCGACGCCAATTTTGTTGAAAATGTGAGTGCCAAAGGTACAAAATACACATCATTATGCAATGCAGAATAATCACATGGGTTTTACTGAGTTTTTATTTAAAACATTTTCCGGATTATTGGTCCGTATTTTTGCGATCCGAAATCGTAAGAGTAGTGTACTTTGGCGCCACGATGCGATATAGGCCGACCGCAAACAAATCACCCTTATTAATCATTTGAGAAAACGAGTCCATTCCTTAAAATAGGTGGAGAAGAAAGAAAGAACTCGTGCCATATTTTGGAGTTACAAGCTTTGTATTCTTTATTGCAACCCTACCCTCGTCAAATTTCAACTAAAATTAATTATAGGAGGCGTTGTTACCTCTGACTAATGGCTGCTGAAAGAAGTTAAACCAAGACCCACCCACCTACGTATGATGTGACCTGCCTAATGAGAAATATGCTTTGACAGCACAAAATTAAAATGTTTTACCTTTTTGGCTAATTTCTCAAATTCCATGGTGATCTAGCTCTAGATGCAATGACGCACTTGCAAATTCCATTCTAACTTTCCTCTCCATATCGCCCCTTCACGAAAATGGACACTTCTGAAACAAGGGTCAACCCTTCGCGGTCAGACTTTAGTTACCTTTAAAAATAAAAGAGAGAGGATCATTGCTGGTTGAACTTTAGATATACTGCTTATGTAAACTGGGATAGTTCAGATGAGGTAGTGATCAACAACAGGTTGTAATTCGTAAATATTTCGGCAATATATTCGGTATAATTTCGTGAATACTGCGGTTTAGATTTAACTGCCATATGCATTTTAGTTGAAAACTTACAGCTATGAAGAAAATATGAATAAGAATATATATGAAAAAGGAAATGGAAGCTGAAGCGAAAGATATCAAACCTAACTTAATTAATGCCTGTCGAAGGCATTAATTACTCTTATTGTAATTATGCTAGGTAAAATAATGTAAATGAGAAACCAGATTGATTATTGTTGCGGCTAGTGAAAAACTTATAAAAATGCTAATATTATTTAAAATACAAACCTTAACAGAATGAAAATAAGCAAAATTTAGTGCAAAAATGGGGAAAATCACATGTATGCGCAAAACATAATAAAATCAAAGGTAATACATATTTCAGAAATAGTAACATAAAACTAGCAGAAAAATATAAAACTGTACTCATAAAAATCAGAGCAAAAGTTTTCCAATGAGAGAAATAACAGAAATAAGGAACAATAATAACATCAAGGGTGATAAATTTTACAGAAACAGTTACATAAAACAAGCAGCACATGATAAAACAGTACTCATAAATAACGGAGTACAAGTTTTCAGAGATGGTTTTCAGTTAGTGGGTTTTAAAAAAATTTTGAACCAATATAAAGAAAGAAGCAAGTATTACTTCGTCTTTTCAATAAATTAATGCGCTAAATTTCAGTTAAATGAAAAATACTTTACATACGCCCAAATTTATGTAGCGGTTTAAGTATAATTTGCATACTTAATCCCTAAACTAAGACTCTGCAGACATATTTCTAATATATTAATTAACCTGAACTTTTCAAAAGAAAACTCTTTTAAGTAACTATGTTTTCTGTAGTCTGAATACTCCTTAGATTAAACTTCTTTTAGCTACATTATATTTTTAAAGTTTAACATGAAAGAAATCAAAGTAGTAGGTACTACTGAAGAATAAATTAACTATGTCCTTAACTTCAGTTTCTTAAAATTTTGATTTTAAGGTACATGAAGTATAATTTAAAGCAATAGTTAAAGATGTGATTAAGTTCTCAGATATTATAACCGCTGAAAGAATTTACGAGGGGGGAACCAAAAGAAACCGGCCTAATGGTGTGCTGCCAATCCTAGATGTAGTAGAGTTTTCTGCTGCTAGATGGCTCAAGTAGAGACCTTCACAGACCAGCTGTGCAAGTGGCATCAGTGTAGTTGATAACGTCTGATCGTAGTGTTGGTTTTCTTAGGTGTTATTGCTTTCCGTCTGCGAACTCATTACGGTACATTTAAAACATCAA
Organism: Uloborus diversus; assembly: GCF_026930045.1. Taxonomy (NCBI): domain Eukaryota; kingdom Metazoa; phylum Arthropoda; class Arachnida; order Araneae; family Uloboridae; genus Uloborus; species Uloborus diversus. Next base: position 81,685,348 of record NC_072740.1, read on the forward strand.
AGTGTAAGCTTGAAATTTGGTCAGCAACGGAATAGCTTACCCAATGCTTCAACAAGCTTTCAAGAACGATGCTGTGAGCCGTATACAAGTTTTCGAGTGGTTTGGGCGCTATAAACGTTGTAGCATGAGTGCTGAAGGTCATGCTCGTTCTGAGCATCCTTCAAAGTCTCTAAATGATGAAAACGTTGAAAAAACCCGCCAGAAAATTGATGAGAGTCATCGTTTTACGAATGACGAAATTTCAGAAGAAACAGGAGTGAGTTGGAGCTCGCGCAGGCGATGGGAAGATGCTTCCTTCACCATGATAACGCTCCCGCACACTCAGCCTTCACTATTAAGCGCTACTTGGTCTCTCAGGGGTGACTAGTCGTTCTTCACCCCTTGAATTCACCGAACAAGTTCCCTGTGATTTTTTTTCTGTTCCCGAGGATGAAAAAAATATAAAAAAGAAGCTTTTTGATGTTGTAAAGGCTGTAAAATCTACTTCGCAACGGGCGCTGGAGATGGTCAAAGTTAAAGAATTCCCGGGGAGCTTCTAATAGTGGAAAAAAGAATTAACAGGTGTATTGCATCTAATGGTGAATACTTTGAAGGAGACTAAAGAAATTTTGTGAATAAACTGATCTATAAATATTTTAGAAAAAAATCCGGTTATTATTAGGTTCCTCGCTCGTATCTGAAGTTTCACTATTTCATTGCTGTTATTAGTAATTTTAAAATGTTTTAAATAATGAATTAAACAAAAATTATCCCGTTTGAATAGTGTGATCATGTTTTTGTAGATAATAGATAAGAACATCAATAAACAATAACAACTTATCAAAATAAATGAACTAGGAATGTAATGTGTGTATCACAAACTATTTGCATATCAGCGAACAAAATGAATCCAATTTACCATGTATTACATAATATTAGCATCATATGCAAGGTATTAAAAATTTACCCACATTATACTATTCTTACAGAATACGTTGTAGCTTTCAGCAACTGGATCATTCAACGATGTGTAAGTAAGGTAGGTGCGGGTATTAAGGCCTGTCGGGTAATAAGGCCTAAGCAGCGAAAATATAATTTAAAATGGTTGTAGCCGCTCAAAAACGCTATCGTAGATAGTTTACACTCCCAGATGGCACCTCAAATTGGTCACAACGCCATGCTCAGTTGTTTTGACCAGCGAGCCCAGATTCATTTTCACGAAACACTTGAAAGACACGAATAATAAAAAATCGTCAGATTGAAATGTAAGTAATTTTTGTAATATGATACTTTTATGCATAGTTTTGCGCTACAGTTATCTGTCTTGAATGCTTCTATCGATATTTCATGTCTGAGTGAAATAATATTATCGAGTTATTGTACTTTTTTGTATTTTTTAAAATTCGACGTCAGCGGCTAATAAGGCCTACGAAAGTTGACCGTAGGCCTTATTATACTCCTTTTTTTTGTAACGTAGTTTTTCAGCTGTGCATCTTATTTTGAACCTTTTTCAACATGGTATGAGTGTTTATTAGTAATTGCGGCTGTTTACGAATTGGTTCATTCTTATTTTAGTGCCTACATCACGATGCCCCACAAACGAGCACTGTGGTCTGATAATGACTTAGTGTCGGCTGTCCAAGCAGTAAGAAGAGGTATGCTGAGTTCATATAAAGCAGCTGTGAGGTATAATGTTCCCAGGAGAACCATTAGAAATCATCTCCAGACCGGAAGTTTGAAAAAAAAAAAAAAAAAAACACTTGGTAGAAAATCTATTCTCAGTGATGACTAGGAAGCTGATCTTGTCATCAGAATTTTGAGGTTTGCTGAAGTAGGGTTGCCTGTGACACCACGTATTCTCTGACGCTTGGTTTATAAATTTTGTGAGCTCAATAACATAAAGCATAATTTTAATAAACTTGCTAAAGTTGCTGGTAAAGATTGGTTTAAAGCATTTATGAAAAGACACCCGGAAATATCTAGGCGAAAAGCTCAATTTATGATCCGGCCAGAGCTCAAAAGCTTAAAAAATTTATCGTTAATGATCACTTTAACAGACTGAATGAAATTTATGATAATCTGGACTTGAGAAGTCATCCTGAAAGAATATACAACATGGATGAGAAAGGCTGCCGTCTCACAATTCACCACCAGCAGACTGTTTTGGCAAAGAAAGGGACTAAAAGAGTGCATTTACAGTCTTCGGAACACGCCGAAAGTGTCACAATAGCTGGATGTGTAAATGCACTTGGTACTGCTATACCACCAATGATAATATTTAAAGACAAACGGTTGAAGGCAGAATTATATGACAATTTGCCACCAGGTTCTTTGGTAGAAAAATCTACAAAGGGTTATATGACTAATGAACTTTTTACAGAATTTCTAAAGCACCTATCTAGATTTAAAAGTGCAGGAAAGTCCCTTTTAATATTTGATGGAGCGGCTTGTCACTTAGACTTAACAATCGTTGAAGTCGCCGATTCTCTCGATATATCATTATACTGTTTACCTTCGAACACCACTCATGAACTCCAACCCCTTGATAAAGCCGTCTATCGATCATTTGAACACCACTGGGATGCAGAAGTTTTATCATTTATGGAACAAAACCCAGACAAAAAGCTCACCAAGGCACGGTTTAATGTTATTCTTTCAAATGTCTGGTCTAAATGCATGACACATAGTAACATTACAAGCAGCTTTAAAGCCACTGGTTTGCATCCATTGAATCCACAGGCTATTTCAGAAACAGCTTTTGCTCCGTCTGTATTAACAGAAATTCCAGCTCCCGAAGCTGACAAATTTCAAGAAAAAAATTCGCAACCTCGCACCTCCCTCACGCCAATAACCCCAAGGCCTTCCACATCGACAGCACAAGATGAAATAATTAATAGTGCCCCAAACAAACCTCCTGGAACGACGTACGGCATGGTTTACGGTTCTAGTTCGGACGATGAAGAGGACAATGTATCACTAGCTCAACTAAAAAAAAGCATTTCAGGAGCTTATGCGTACTCCAGTTAAAAATACTGAAAAAACATCAATTTTAAGAAGAAAATCTATTAATTATCGAGGAGTCACCAAAGAACGGTTTGAAGAATATAGAAAAGAGAAAAAAGCAAAAAATGACGTCAACCCTCAAAGAAAGACGATTTAAAAAAAAAAAACCTAAACGATGCTAGTTGGTACTGTTACGCTTGTGAGGAGGATAAAATGATTGACATGAGGCCCTGTTCAAAATGCAACAGGGGGTATCATGAGCAATGCGTCGGTTTGACAGCCAATGACGAAGATATTTTTGAGTGCCCTGAAGGCTGTTATTTTTTTTTTTTTTTTTTTTGTTATTTTGAAGGTTTTCAGCATGAGTAATGCTTAAGGATATTACAAATGATCTCAATTACCAATGCTAATAGCTTATTTTGATTATTTACGAGTGTTAAAATATTAGGCCTTATTACCCTACCGTAGCATAACAAGGCCTAATTGCAAGGTTTTTTTAAATAATTAATTTTATGTTTGTTTTCGGCAAGAAAGGCCGTTTTTTGTTATTTTCGTGTAGTAATTGAATGGTACTTTAATTAAATTTGCAATTTGCTGATTCGGATCCTTTTCTTTCCATTTTATTCCAAATCTCCCTTAGGTAGGCCTTATTACCCGCACCTACCTTATTACATTATTAAGCGTGTCAATCAGAATATAAATTTCTAATTGCTTTCTATAATCTTCGAAAACATCTGAAAACAAAATCGCCTTGAATGAAACCACTGACATAATTGTACTGGAGTTTTGCGAGAAAACAACTTAAGCTACTTTAACAAAATTAATTTTCAAAGCTCAAAACTTTGAGATTTTAAGTTTTAATTCGTTTCTCTTTTATCCAATTATTTGACAGCGACGGAAGAGGCCTTGTTTAATAGAAAAAAAAGAAACACTTTTGAATGGAAGAAAATCCTCTGAGCAATTTTTTTTTCACCAACTATCTTATGAGATTAATTATTTTCCGCTTCTTCTCTCTTTTATTTTTCAGTAAAATATAATTCTAAAACGGGTTCTTACTCATGATAACCAAGTTCTTTTTAATGTATTTTTTCCCTTATTGAAGTAAGAACTAGGAAACAGCTTTTGTGCAACAAAATATTATTAAAGCAGTCATCTCTTTTAATAAGTTTTTGGTGTCGATGACCGCATGCAGGAACGCTAAAAAACAATTTTGTGAGATGAAATTTGCACAAAAAATCCTGTTAATAACTACACTGTAATGTTTACTCTACTTTTTACCTACTTTTGCTGTCTATTTTTCTTTTTACTATTTATTATTTGATCATGTTTTTATTTTATTATTATTATTGTTCCCAAATACTTAGTCAAGCATTTACAGTTGTAAAACAGCTATAGGAAATAAAAAGGCACAAAATATTTTAGTTTAGTTAAAATCTTTTGCTTAAAAGTATTTTAAATACATTTACTATGCCCTGTATGATGTTTAAAAGCATTATACAAAACGAATTATCATTTAAAAAAAATACTATTTTTCTACACAGTCTCATACTTTTTTTCTTGTATGTCCAGTGATCAGAACATGTTACGAAACTTTTATCTTTTTCGGAAAAAGTATCTTGTTATCGATACATTACTGTGCAATTTAAACGGAAACAGTATAGGTTTTAAGTCCTTCAATGAAACTGGTACTTCGTTCATGTTTTATATTAAAGAGTTTTTCTTTGAAATATTATGATAGATTAGGAAGGCCATTTTCCTATTGTTAGTATTGAATACAAAACGCGTTTCTTCGAATATCTCGAAAACTCATTCCTGCAGATACTGCCGTTTACCTGCACACGGCAGAATAGAGCCTCGGAGTAAGCAAAAAAACACTTTAAACATTTTCACCGCAAGTTTGTTGCGAACTGAAGCAAAGAAAACGTTTTATACAGATAAGTTTTTCCAGTATTGGCAGTTTTAATGTGATTTAATGGTTAACTCTCTAAATATGGCCAAATTAAAACCAGATTTAAGAAAAAAAACCGCCAAATTTGTCGCTAAGTTGGCGACAAAACTTGATAACCAAAAGCTTAGCGATATATTGCCAAGTGTTGGCCAAATTATAACACCAGTTGAGTTTGCATTGAAATTAACAATGATTTTACCCCAAAAAAGTGTAAAATACCCCCTTTGGAACATCGGAATGCATCCCAAAGGGGAGGTATCGTAAGAGCTTTGAACTATCAGCATGCACTTTCATTTGCACAATCAAATACTGCTCTTGTAAAGCTTGACGAAGCATCTTCGCCATTATTCAACCCTTACCCACCACATCGCGCAATCTGTACTCGTTTTATCTTATCTATTCATTTCTTACCTATATGGAGGAAATGAAAGAAATAATTTGAATTTTGATATCTTGAATTCTCAAGTTCTTTTTTCCGCAATCACGAATTGCGATACGACCCTACTCGCTTGGTAACTTGTTTCTACTAAGGGCTTTTATAGCAATCATAATTTGAACTCCAGACGTCGAAGATCAAATGAATGTCAAGAGCTGGATGCTGGATGTTACGTGCTGGATACTGTTTTCGAGTAAAAAGGACTGTGTAATGTGGAGAAAGTCGTTTATAAATCATTCGATTCCGAGGCACATGGGCACTTGCATTATAAGCATAGAAAAATAAAAACACTGGACGAACGTCATGCAACGGTCTACTGAAAACAATAAGCCATTCGTAATTGTTCAAAAAAACATTTTTCAAGAAATTTACAATGCTTTTAGCTTTGCTTTCTATTTAATGTATTGTATTACCACGAAGTATGTTCAAAAAAGAATAGAACCGGTTTTTCAGATAAAATCAGAACGATTAGTCACCTTCCTGCGTTTAGTGCATTTGTACCAAAACTATATCCATTTCAAAAATGGATCAAAACTATATGTAATTCAACAAGAGAAAATGAAATAGCAATGATCAACCAAACCTAAATTTATTGATGTGCATAATCACAGTCAACAACAATTATTTATACGCAGCTGTGACACATCTAAATTCGCTTTCATGATGAACTGAAAGTTCTGTACGCCGGTTCTCAAATAGTTTAACGTTGTATTATCCCGTTACCCTATCCGCTTCCATTTAAGTGACTACTAATGGATAGCCAATGTCAAATGAATAGAATTAATTGGGGTTTAATATTTAATTACTCAATCATTAACTAAATCTGAGAGGAGTAATCAAATGCATTAGTTACAGCAATAGATAGCAGAAAAAGAGTTAATCCGTTGTTAAAAATTTTAATGTTTGCAATTACCAAAGCTTTCAGCTGAAACAAAATTTCTAGATTTGTGTGCTATGTTTTATCTCGCATAAAAGTATATTGCAGTCTTTTTTTTTTTAAGCAATCACGAATTGCTTATTGTATTCACTTGACCGCTGAATGATGCCCGTCCTTTGATTTATTTTCTTTCCTTATAATGCAGGCGTCTATATGCCTAGGAATCGAATTATTTATCAACGACTTTCTGCACTTTACACAGTCCTTTTTATGCGAAAGCAGTATCCAGCACACAACATCCAGCATCCAGCACATAACGTCTAGCATCCGGCCCATAGCATCCAGCATCCGGCACATAACATCCAACTTCCGGCACATAACATCCAGCATCACTATGGCAGCAAAATTTCAACTTTTAGTCCTAAATAATATGCATATTTTATTAACGAAAATAAAAAAACAAATCCAACCCCGAACGATGGGTCAAATTTATTAAAATATACTGCAGTGGAAAGGGAAAGCACAGCATTAGCAAATGTATGCTTTTTTTTTTTTTTTTTTGTCATCTACTGTACTTCAGCTTTATTATTCAAGCTCGTTTCCTTGTTTATTTAGTTTCGCTAAATATATAGCAAACGTGAAATTCCGAAAAAAAAAAAAAAAAAAACAGCAAAATTTAATTACTTCCTTATTAACGAATTATTAACTACCTTTGAGCTTGAAAATTAAATGAATGAGTTACAAGCGTTTTAATGCACAAAACTTTACAATTTTTGATAGTTAAATATTTATTTCCTTATTGTTTGTATTTAATCCAAAACGCGTTCCTCTAAATATCTCAAAAACTCATTTCTGCAAATTTGCACTTTACATTCCCACGGCAGTATATAACCCTACGATTTTTTTCCGCATATATATATATTCAACATGACTTATGAAATTGAAAGATACAAACAACACTGTTCACATTTGACAAATTAGCAAAAAAGTAAAGGAAACATTACATTAAAATCTTCAATACATTATTAATAACTTCCGTTAACATAGTAACAGAATATATAATGAGGAATGAGAAACTATTCTACTGACGCACTCAATAAGTTATGATTTGCTAAATATTTTATTCACATGATACACGAATCTCATTTCTAGCTTTTCTATTATTCATCGATTTAGTTGTTCTGTTTGTGAGGTTAAAGATAACCAACGGAAGATTTGTTTACTGAATGTTAAATAAATTTGGCGTTTTTCTCCCAATTAGATATTCTTTTTGGTTGCATCATTTATTATTCTTTCTAATAAAGCTACAAAGGAATACCGAAATACATTTAAGATGTTTAGTACGTCTAATTATTAGAATATATTTTTCAACAAGACCTTTATCTCACTGATTAGAATATTATTTTCTTCTGAAATCGTGCTTTTTTTTTCCTCGATCATGCAGTTAAGTACGTATGTGCTTAAGTGCACTGTAAAAAAATTCCGAAACGTCACTGGTTGTTTACGTGGAACGTTTCGGGATTTTACGGGTTTTCAGCTACAATAAACGCCTGATTATGGGCGATCAGATTATCTGCGAGTCTTTTCCTCAGAGTGAAAGTTAATTCCATTTTGAATTCGGGAGGAAACTGCCTTGCACACATATCACATGATGAGCAAACAAATCTCTTGCTCCTTGGCGCCCTAAATTTATTGGCGAGCGTTTGCAAGCGTTACGTTGACAGTTTTGAACTTTCCGTTTCTTGAAATCTTTTTGAGATTACTTGCAACGTGCAAACACCGTCTGCCTAAGGCATAATGCAGGAACGGCAAATGTGAAAATTAATTTTCTACTTGTTTCAAATTAGTTTCTAAAAGTTAAAAAAAGGAAAATTGCAATGCATGTATATGAATTTATAGGAAATCATTCGTAATGCCTTATGAAAATAATACATTAGAATATTGAGAAAATATTTTATTTAAAAAAAACACACTAAAATATAATTGCCTTTTAAATCAAAATTACAAAATGGCATTTGATTTTGCAATGCTTACCTTTCAGCTTATTCTTAGCAAACTCTTCTAGGAAATTACACTAAGCGATTCGAAAACATACACTGTTATCATCAGACGATCGCGATGACTTTGTTGCTATACTTGACGACACGATATTTCACCCTGAATTCCCCTAGAGAGTTTCACATACAAATTTCAATTTTCTGGCACCTCTGTTTCCGTTGTAAATTCATGTATTTTTTTTTTCCAAAAGTGTCAACTACCAGTGCAGTGTCAACTGCTGGTAGTTTTCCCTTACTTACTCTATGTGTTGCTAAACGCAGTAGCAGTATTTCAGTGTCTTTTTCTCCAACCATCAGAGAAGTAGAAACTGCAATCACTTCTGAGGTTTTCGACTACCTTGAACTGCATCACAGTCGTGGAAAATCATTTGTTCCACAACGGATACGTGCACATGTGAACATTGAGGGAAATGAATGTGCAGACTCCCTGGCCTAAGAGGGTAGAGACGTGCTTCAAGAGAGAACAACTATTACACTTGCCGATATAAATGCTGTAGCAAGACAAAGAACTTCCTAGAGAAAGAAAAGCCCCTCATTACAGACTTTAATTTTCGAAGAGCTATCACATCGACAATTACAAGACTTAGAACAAATCATTATAAGGGTATGAAGATCCACTCAGATAAATCAAGATCTTATATCCAATGCAAGCACTGCACTAAATATTCAGCTAACGTCCAACCACATCTTGGAGTGCCGAGCGATCTAGTATTCTCTTCTGAGAAATGGATTAGGAGAAGTCCTCTACAGTTCGGACGCACCGATACTGGCTGAAGCTGTGATCATGACTTAGGAAAAATGTAATATCCATGGATACGAAAACAATAACAACAATTTCTCCAACCACAAATTAAACAATGAATAAAAAATTAATTGATTTAAATGAACGGTGTTATGTATGAAATCCACTCCATTTAAATTTACGTGGAATGCCTTCACAATCCAATATCACGTATGTTAGATTCTAAACTTGGTTTCATTTTGTACTTCATTTACAAGAATATATCTGTACTTGGGAGGTAAAAAGCACTATTTCCTTCTTTTTTTAAATTAAAAATCAACAATCATCTTATTCAACGTTTTATGCTCTATTCAAGACGGAAATTTTGATAAGAAAACTTTCATTTTATAATAACATAAATGACTGTTAAGTAGTACAAATGAATACGTAAGAAAATCTTTAAACTCATCTCTTGACTAATATTGTTCTGGCGACTAATAACCCTTTACCTCTCAGCTACAAATAGTAAGCCCTATCCTCAATACACCAATTTTTATAATTCATCATTCGTTGTAATTTCATGAAAAACGGAATTATAAAACATTCGACGCATTAAACACACCAGACTCAATGACTAGTTTTTTTTTAGCATTTATTAAGTATCTTCAGTCAGGGCCGTATACAAGGGATAGATTCTTAGGGTTCAACTCCCCTCCTAAAATTTTCTAAACCACTCCGAAAAATACTATTTATCATACTTTTTTCTGGAAAAGTTATTATTATTACTTTATTTTCTATTACTTTTTCTTCTTCAATTTCGTTTGAAAAAGGAAATTTTTTATCATTGAAACATTGTACAAACTCAATGCTGTTACTGCAGTGTTTATATTTTATTTTTTTACAGTTGTTGCGAACATCATTTCTTACGAAACAATACAACAATACATCCTTCAGATTTTGAAAATATGACATAACAAAAACATTGAAATCATTTAAATTTGAAAGACAAACTCTAAATTTAACATTTATGTTTTTTTTTATCAAAGATGAATTCAAGAAGCAATTATTTGAATATGCCAAGAGGACACGCATCTATTCTTTTGTCTTATTAAAAAGAAATCGATTATTTAGTAGCGATACAAGAAAGCTGCGCAGATGTTTTTTTTTTCAGTAAATAGATACTTCATCTTTTACATTTGCTTAAAATAACGTATTGTTTCAAAAATCAGTAGAATTTTTAAATTGAAATAAAAATTAACTGATCATACAGTTCTCTCGAGAAATGCGTTAAGTAAAACCCTATACGAAACAAAAGTCTCGTTACGGCTCTGCGTTCAGGTACCGATTGTTATAAATTCTGGGCACTGAAGTCCAAAAAAAAAAAAACTGTGAAGAATAAAAATGACTACCAAAGTTCAACAAATTCGTCAAAATGTTTCAAACTTCCTAAAGAACTTACCCACATTTAAGCTGCTGCTATATTAGATTCTGAACCCTAATGTCATAAAAATAATAGATTTATAAGGCATAAAATGTGATTTTTTTAGTTTATCAAACGTCAATTAGACTTTTTTTAAACTTCGGGGGGTGGGAATGAGTTTCCATTGTGTGTATATTCAAGAAAAGAGCAAATTAAGTAAATGAGTGCTTATTTAATTATCCGCAAATTGTCTCTATCGAAACCGTTTCTACTCAATTGATCTAAGAATCTTTTTCTTTTCTAAAATGTATTGGACAACGCATGAGTAACTTAACTGAAATTTTCCTACGTACGCTCTAGATAATAGAATCGGTAATTTGGCTTAATATATATATATATTCTCATTTCATCCTTTTTGTCCGACTGCCCTTCTAAACTTTATCATTATGTGGTGGAAAAACAACCAATAAGAATACTCAGTGAAATCATAGGATGCATAATTTGAAAGCATTAAATGCAGTTTATTTTAGGAGATAGAAATTTTCTTAATTAATTTTAAAAGTATGCTTTTTTTTTTTTTTTTTTGAAGTATCTAGTTACGGCAAATCACTAGTTATGAGCACTCAACCAGATATGGTCACGTAGACTTGAATTGGCTATATCAAGTTTGTAATCGATACTCCAGGAACACCGTTAGTAGATTCTCCAAATTGCATCTTTCAAGTACACCCCCACCACATTTTTCCTAAAAGAAGTGTATATCTACGTGCGATTCAATATTTTAATGCTTTGCAGCAATTTTCATGGAATTTACGTTTTGAACGGATTCCTCCTTAAAGACTTTGCTGTTTCTCATCAGATCGCAGTTTTATTGGTACTCACTCTCTCCTTAGCTTTTATTCTAACATGTAATGATATTTTTGTCATTAGTTTCTTTTAAGTTAATGGGCCCATAACTAGTCAAGTAAAATTAGGTATTTCAGTTGCGGTCATATAAGACCATAATTGATTTTTTGTTCACACTTTCTTAAAAAAAATAGTTGGAATTGATGATAAAACACAATCTAAATTAGACAAACGATAAGTAAAAAATATTAACAGCAATAAAGTTCTTCATAGTTTATTTATTTATTTATTTTGCTGGACGTCGTTTAGTCACACCTTTCTAATGCAAGTTGGCCTTTCTAATCCATTTTTTAATTTTGATGTAACTCGAATTGGTAAGTTAAAATTTGGTGTCAACGCTCTATAGAACGACCTCCTATTACAGCGAACTTTCCGTTATAGCGATCAATGCATGAAGTCCCATTCCCTATTCCATAGAAGCAATGTTATTTTACTGTCCGTTAGAGCGTCCAAACTGAACCGTTCATTCCAATATAACGTTTAAAACTAATATTCAATTTTTGTATTATCCTCAGGACTAACTATAAGTAAACTTATATTTAAACATTTTATGTTTCTAAAGGTAAAATATATCCATTGAAAAGATTTATTTGGTTCTTTTGGGTCAAAAAAGCGATGAATACCGCACTATGTTCCGTTTTAACCTGCAAGACCTTTATTTTCGCAACCGTTAGTCCTTGATGTATACTTCCAACTGCAAAAATTTTCAAAAACAGATGCAGCGTTAAGATATTGAAAGTTTGAAGTAAAAATAAAAGTAAGTCAAAATGTACAAAATTTAACTTTTTATACGGGCCCCATGTTCCCTAACTTATATTTAAGGAAATAATCTCCATTGAAAAACAATTGCAACACAGAAAGCGTGAAATTAGTACGACCAATATTCACCGAGATATGAAACGTAGCGTTTTGTGACTTACACCACTTTTCACTCACCGTCAATAACGCCTTTTGGTGGAAAATATAGCAGTTGCCAAAAAAAAAAAAAAAAAAAAAAAAATATATATATATATATATATATATATATATATATATATATATATATATATATATATATATATATATATATATATATATATATATATATATATAAAATTAAGCAAACAGAATTTCAAATATTAAACAAATTATAAATAATTAATGATGACTATTAAGTAGGAAAAGATAAAGTGTGAATCCAGAGCTCATCAGCCGTGGAGGATTCATTAATTATGGTCAAAAGACCAAAATTTTAACTATGAACTAAAAGAGAATGTTTAAGCTCCAGTACATGCAATATAGAGTAACAATGGGCAAAAGCACCACTTGCTAAACTAAAAACAATAAACTAGAGCTCAAACCTAAAACTAAAAGCAGGGGATTTCGCCTCGACTAATTAGGAAAACAAGTTCCGATAATTAGCCATCCACGGGACAGTACCTGCCTATAACAAAATTGTCTTACCTTGAAATCTATGTAAACAAAGCCGATTCCATTGTTCAAACTGATAAAATTCCATTCCAGTTGTCAACATAACAATAAAATAAAGATAAAAACATATCCAGAGGATCAGTCCATAGACATACCGAGTCGCCTGTTTCCCACGTGTAAAAATTCACCCACCCCGGTGATTCATAAAAAATGGTTTGTCACGGTTGTATCATACATTTACACAGTTAAACAGTTTCAAAAGTAGCGAAATGCTCATCGAAGGCTATACTTAAGCAAATGTTTTATTCTGTTTGCTTAATTTTATATTTACTTGGCTTTTTAGTTTTGCTGCGTTGCGCATCTATGGGCTTTTGGTGTGGTCTTTTCAATATTTTTCACTTTTATTATATATATATATATATATATATATATATATATATATATATATATACTTTTGTGTTAAAAATTATACTTTTGCATAGAGTGTGGTTTGTTCGAGGTTTTGTTGTGTGTTTTTGCGTATCACTTCATAACATTTGCATTTATTTTTGAATAGCAATGAAAAATATAAATACCTTGGGTTTTTTTTTTTTTTTTTTTTTTGACGACCTGTGATTCTTATGAAAGGGCGGAAAGTTAAAATCTCATCTTTTGTATAGTCCCTTAAAACTTTAAACTGGAATATCTCCCTGGGTTTTGGTCGCACAAATGTCAAGTTTTTTGTGTTAATTATATCTTTCAATGGAGATTATTTCCCTAAATATAAGTTAGTGGACCTGGGGCCAGTATAAAAAGTTTAATATTGTATTTTTCGCCTCATTTTTATTTTTGCTTCAAACTTACAATATCTTAACACTTCATTTTATTTTGAACATTTTTGCGGAAGTATACATTTAGGACCAACGGTTAGGAAAGTAAAGGTCTTGTAGGTTAAAACGGAACACCATATATATATATATATATATATATATATATATATATATATATATATATATATATATATATATATATATATATATATATATATATATATATTTAAAAAAATGACTAAATAACACGCAATACATTATAACGACCTCTCGTTATAGTGATCGATTTTGTTTGGACAAACGACAGGGGTCATTATAACGAGTGTCGACTGTATTGTAAGAAAAATAAGTGTCCTAATACTCATAAATAGTTTTTTTTTGTGTATTTTCTAAAAATAATTGAATTTAGTAACGATGCTATTACTAGTTTTAAGTATGCTCATAACTAAGCGAGTGTGATCATATCTGGTTAAACTAGTGTATCCAGTTTATGTGAAGAAAAATATGTATAAATCAGAGTTGAAAATAAATGAAAATTTCACAGCTATTAAGAACAATTTCGAAGTCCTAATACCGTCAGAAAATGATCTTTTCGTGAATTAGCACTACAACCCCACAGTTCCACAACCTCATGTTCCAATTTTATTTTTTTCAACCCTTAAACATAACCATAACCAGTCATTTACTCTAAATACGTTGTTTTAAAGTTGTTAAATATCGTTTTATAAAGCATTATATTATAACTTAAATGACTTAAACACAAAAATGTTGAAAAAATATGTAATCGTCAGGAAGGAAATAAATGACTGAGGAAAGATAAAAACAATGTTGGGGAATTGAGGTTTGGAGGAAAAAAATAAAAGCACTTACGGTGTATTTTTTTTTTCGGAAATAGTTCTTTTCGAGCAAGTTTTGAGCATCTATTGCTGAAAAATAGCATCAAACGTAAATCTTTGCAATGTAGCGATTTAATGGCACGAGAATGCAAGTTTTAAGAAAAGAAAAAATATTTTGTGATTTTGTCTTGGATTACTTTCTTTCTGATTAAAAAAGTATCACTTTGAAGCGATATCACTGAACTGGAACGACCTCTTTAATGGCAGTTTTATTTTATGGACACCAGCGTATTGCATACACTATAAAAAATAATTTGAACTGTTCCTAGAAAATAACGGGCAGCTAATCCGTTTAATTTCTGCCTATAACAAATGTGTCAAAAACCTGAAAAGTTTCGCTCTAAAAGTTAATAACCTTCCTGAAATTAACCTGGAGTCTTTCTCAAAAAATCAGAAACATTCCCAATTAATCTTGTAATAATTCTGGACAACTCAAACCTTCATTAAAACTTAGTATATATGCATATGGTACCAGCTTGACACCTTCCTGATTTACCAGCAAAACTCCTTAAGCAAATACAGCCAAAGTTAAGACGGACCTGCAAGCAATTATTTCAAAGCTAAAATAACCAGAGACTGCAATTAGCCCTTGATTGGGACTTAGGCAATCCGGAGGAGCCGTAACTTAGTTGAAGGAGAAACTCCTAATAAAGAAGTGTAACATATATTTTTACTGGTGGCAGAAAATATTTTCGCCACAATATAAAATCGGTAATCGTGGAACTTGTTGCGAATATTTTCACAAAGAAACTTGTTTTTCACAGAAAACTGGTGTAAATCCTAAAAAATCATGAAAAGTTACTTGGAAGTAATCAGTGACGTTTTGGATTTTTTTTACAGTGTAGTATGTAGAGGTTTAATAACTGCAACGTAAATTTAGTATAGTAGAGACATTCCCTCTTTCGAAAGGGAGTTTCAGTTGAAATGAAATAAAACACAAACGGTAAAAAAATCACACATTAGGCATCAGTTTCAAGACCTAGAAAGAATTTTGTTTACCAGTGCAACATATTTAACACACTACGGTAATAAAAAGGGGTAAACAGAGTGTCGATTTTCTATAACCTCCTTTTCGTTTTTACATTATTAATATTTTTGTTAAATTCATTTCCCCCCACATTACCATCCTCTTTTGGTGACATCTGAAACCTTGGACGATAAGGGGAAACCAGCCTGCATTGTTCCAATCGACATTTGACAGATCGGAATCAGAAGTAGGTAGGTCTTCTGGTGCAATTAGCACTGCACGCACCGGTTTAATAGTTAAGTGCTTTCGAATGATTCATAAGGGGATCAATCTGATCAACTTGGACGGAATTGTGAAGTATTTAACCTGATCCTGCTGCATAATGATCACTTGCCACTTCCAAAAGTAATGACGCTATAAACCTACATATCATGGTGTAATCATCATATTTTTCTTGTTGCGGGTTTTATGTTTCGTACCAGTAAAAATGAAACTTTGCAGCTTTAAAAGAATACATTACAACACTTTTAAATAAATTGGGATTTACTGATAAAATACAGGGTGGTTATAGAATAACGTCAGGTGTTCAGAGCCCTCTAGCGAGTGAAGTATTGGACGAAACATTGACAAATTTCATAAGCATACACAGTAGACCATGGGATTTCGCTTTCTGAAAAAAAAAATCGTACCATGCATCAATTTTATTCGCAAAATATGATTTTTACCAACAAGTGAGGTTCACTATGACCAACATTGAGATTTTCCAGGTACTGCATACAATGCACAATATTTTTCATACCTCGGATGGGGGGGGGGGGGTTAAATTTGCCTACCTGAAACATTTTTCTAGTTTTGAAAGTTGAGATATCGGGAACATGTCGCCGATACACAACACCGTTACGAAATCCCCGTGGTTAAAAATAACAAGGTGAAAGATTGGGCGACCTCGATCTCCATACCGTAGGAAATGCATGACTAATAAAACTGCTATTAAAGAAATGTTGCCGCCATACATTCAGTACCTAAAGCCCAACGTGGGGTGGTGCACCATCTTACATGAATATTATTCAGAAAGAAATCATTGCTGCCGCGCCAAAATTTCTTCCTAGCGACTTTGGTAAAATTCTTCTTTTGTTACAAATTGAAATGTCTTGTTGGTTTTATTGAACCTCATCTGTAAACAACAATCATTTGTAGCAAAAAAAACTTGATGTGAGCTGCATTTTTTTGGCATTAAGTTCTTCAGAATTCGCAAGTAATACACTTTATGCAGCGCCAAAATTCTCCCTGGTAGTGACTTTTGGTACTATTTTTTGTTGTAGAAATGGAAATCCCATGGTCTGCTATGTACGCTCATGAAATTTGGCAATGTTCGTCCAAAACTTCACTTTCTAGAGGGCTCTGAACACCTCACGTTATTTTGTATTTTGTAACCACCCTGTATTTTCGCTTCAATAACCTTTTTACACAAAAACTTTCCAAGTTTTGATGTAGAGTGCAATAGCGTTAAGCTTTGCAATTTTAGTGAGTTTATTAAGTGACTTCAAAGTGCAGAGTCTCATTGCTGTTAGTAAGCTGAAACCAGATGATGTTAGTCATTTTTTGTCAATACGGCACATTTTGCACCTGATTGTATGTTTACTTTTCTTGCTTTATTTTTCATCAACGGGAAATTCCTTTGTTTATTTTCAGTACGCTGTAAAGTGGAGGGGAAATCAGGTCCAGTTGATTTAAGGTTAAATTGATACAAGGGTTTGAATTCTTAAATATGTATGTGCTCAAAAATGAGGTTCTTATGACGTACAAACAGGCTTATTCATGTTTGGAATAGGTAAGCGGAATAATATGTTTTATTTTGTTTGAGAGTGTACTGAAATCGTTTTTTGTGCACCAAAGTAAAAACTTTTGGTTCATTTTCTACTGTCGTATAAGGTGTTTAAGTAATTATATCATATTAGGCATTATGCTACTGTAATCTTTGAATAGAAAGTCTAATTTTAACAAGAGATTTTGCTTATATTCAGAGCTATTTTTTCACCGTTTTTTAGTTTGTGTGATATCGTTGTTTGGGTCAAGTTCATACATCGCGCTTGGATCACGTTGATACAGGTAATAATTGAACTCCCAAACTTAAAAGTTTTTTTTTCTTTTTCTTTTTCCAGAAATGCTTAGGAATGACAAAAAATACAAATGATGGAAATTCCATTAGAGGTATTTCAAAGATTGTACTTGAAAAAAAGTTATTCATGCCTATGCTCGTATTTGATGTAAATCTGTATTACGTTTGTCATCTAACTCGGATTAATACTTCAAGGATTTTGAGGCTCTTCTTTAAGAACAAGTCTAAGAAACTTTATTTCGCTGATTATTGCGTCAGTACAAAAAAGCATATTCATTTGTTTACATGGCATACATTTCAAAGAAATTTAAAAAAAAAAATGACATGAAAAAAAACGTGTGAACAAAAGTTTTGAAATCATTATTTGACAGGAAAATAGTACATGAAGTTTTATTTTGGTACGTAACATTAGTAACAAAAATTAGAAAAAACAACTTTTAAAAACTGTATAAACTATACCTTGTCTTCCCTAATGCTATGTTCTGGTCAGGTTAAAATAAGAAGAAATGTTCATTGCAATCTTCTGTTTACCTACAATTTGATGATTGTGCATCTTTAAAAACAAATGCGTCCAAAAAAAAAAAAAAAAAACAGCGAGACGTAGATGGAAAATATTTTGCTGCTAATGTAAATAATTTCTGCAAGTAACATATCTATCAACGAAAACCAGGAACGTTAAAACGCGAAAAGTTAGTAATCTTCCAGAAATTAACCTGGAATCTTTCTGAAAAAGTCAGAAATCTTCCCCATAAGCCAGTCACGTTTCTGGAATAAATCATGAACCTTCAGTGAAAACCTGTGTATGTATATACAGTCGGACCCCGATTTAACGAATTCATCCGGACCGAAACTTTTGTGTGTTAAATCGAGGTTATTCGTAATATCGGGGTGCAGAAAAAATTAAGAAAATCTGCACTTACCTGATCTAAAAGCTCTAATAAGCAACGAAGTAAAAATATCCATATTTAGAAACTGTACACTTTTTATTCCGCATTCCGCGACTTATTACACACTAGTTAATTTGAAATTTTAAAACACTGAGTTATAGATGCTAGATAATTTAGTTGATACCTTACCCCGAAAGAATTTTTTGTCTTCGAGCTTTTCTTCCTAAAATATGTTAAATCATGATTTACTATTCATTTATTAACTTTTAAAGAGCTGAAAATTTGCCCTTCAAAAGCTACTTTCTCCATCGTGTCACTATGTTAAGTTTTCTTTTATGAATGAGTCAGATTCACTAAGCTTTAAACATATAGCCTTTCTGCAGCCCATTCAGTAAACTCTTAGAACTCACGCTAAGCTTATTTAAGTTTTTCTAGAAAATATTTCTCATAAACAAGTTTTCCATTTCAAACTGAAAATTTTATTACGTCTTTTTAAAAAGACTTCAAAACACCTTTCGCCTCACGTTATTTTTGGAAAGTTATTTCAGCGGATTATTTTTACTGTAAAAAAACAATCCAAAAACCGTTTTCCTCTTCATTCAACAGCTGTGTGATAAAATTTGAAATTTACTTTCCTTTTTTCCAATACATAATGAAACTTTTTATAATTACATTTTAAAGCATTCTTCAATGTTTTTTAAAATACTTAAAAACAGAAAAAAAAAACTTTATTCCTCAAATTACCATGAAAAAATTGGTTGATATTTTTTAACTATCAATAGTTTTTATATGCTTTGAGGAAAAAATACAGAATAAAACATGATGTTAAATAAATACGAAATATAACAAAGCATCACAAGAACTTCGGGCCAAAACAAAAAGGCCACGTGTTCGTTGACTAGATAATTTTAAAGTTTGTCCATTGGTTAGACGACTCGAGTTGCTGCACCACTTTTTATTTAAATCTACATTAACTTAAACAATTTTGAAATAAAGGAGAACAAATAATGGGGGGGGGATACTTCAATAGTATAAAAACTCAATCATTTTACCTGCTGGGGAAACATTTGTGGCTTATTTACCGGTCAAAGAAGTGCTTGCATTCAGTAGCAAAGATGCTGTGAATGAAAACATTGATTACGTTTTCGTTACTAACTTCACTGATGAATTGTATTTTTTTAGACGTTGTCAAAAATATTCCTTGTAATATCTCAATACCTACTACACGACATTATAGCTTATACAGCAACCGAATGATTGCATATTCAAAGTACAGTACAACGTTATTTCAACGTAACTAAGATATAAAATGGTGCAATAAAGGGCAAGTTGTTATAGTATAACAGTTCGCAAAATTAGAGACATTTCCTAATGCCGGCAAGAAAAGTGTTCAGTAAGCTCAAACCAATGGCAAATGTTTTGATATAAGAATTAGATAAACGGCAAATATTGAAACATGACTTAAATAATAACCCATGGCTTAAAAAAGGACAAAAATAACATTCTAAAACAAGGAATCAAAAGTAGTGACTGGTATATAAATTACGAAACAAAAAAAAAAATAACGAATAAACATTTAATACGCAAATATAACTTGACTTATT
Source organism: Uloborus diversus (assembly GCF_026930045.1). Lineage (NCBI taxonomy): Eukaryota > Metazoa > Arthropoda > Arachnida > Araneae > Uloboridae > Uloborus > Uloborus diversus. The sequence goes on from NC_072740.1 coordinate 81,705,387, forward strand.
ATTAATTATTTAAATAGTTGATGTACAAATTTAACCCGGTTACTGTAATTGATGAAAACAACATTTCCTGTTGTGTGGTAAGTTGTAACAAACGACATGGATAAATATATAAATATAACTTTATAACTTTCCACAGATGGAATTTACGTTACAGATTTTAAAAAAAAATAACATATTACACATCTACAATACTTGTAATAAACTTTTAAGCATGCTTTGGAAAAAATCCTTTGTAATTATTAACTAAAAACATATTGTAGTATTTTAAAATGACAAACCCCGGTTTCCACTATTGTGTCATTCATTTACATTTAAAAATGCTCTAAGACTTTTATGTTAGCAATTGCTGAGACATCCATTTAAAGAAGAACATTTCCAAAAGTACATGAAAGATTAAAATTAAAAGAACATTCATCATACAACACATAGATCAATAGATTTAGAATTATTAAAAATAATTTTCATGAACAAATGGTCAAAAAACAGATCCATGTTCATATTTTAGCTTTAAAAAAATAGGTATTATTTTCCATTGCTTTTGAAATTTTTATGTGCTAAAATTAAATGTAAACTGAAAAGGAAATCGATTTGCTAAATATCGAAATACATGAAACACGACGAATTCTAAGAAAATGTGAACACTCTTAAAATTTCATTTTAAATAGATTCAAAATAAATTAAAGAAAAAGAGAACTGATTCCTTTCCCTAATAGGATAAAAGCATGAGCAAAAATCTAAGCTTCTGATGCGAAAAATATAATTAGAAAAGGGCATGTTTTTAAGAATCGACACACTATAAGGCAATTTTTGAAACTGAATGGAAATGTTCCACAAATGAACGAAGTACAAAAAAGGAAAAAAAAAAACATTCATTAAAATTTTAGAATGTAAAAAGAGACTTTTTGCAGTGTGTAATAAGAAAAGTAAAACAAAAAAAATTTGAAGTTAAATTTTATTGTATTTCTTTTCTTGAAAACAATTGCATAATGTTGCAGTTTTAAATTGAATTTTAAAAGAATCTCATTTTAAAATAATGGTTTGAAAGTTATAAAGCATTGAGTATATGTAAAGTTCAAATGCCGGAAAGTTTTACGCAAATTAGAGCTATATACAAAAGAAGAAGGGGGAAGGTAGCCCAACTGGTTCGGAACCAGGCTCATGGCCGCAGGGTCGCGATTCGATAATGGTCGGTCGAAGATCCCCATATAATGCGCTGGTAATTGGTTTACATTAAATATTTCGTAGTCTCAAACTAATGCAAGTTCTCATTAATAAACAATGCCTCAAGGGTATTAGATCTGTGGTTGTTTGGCTTCTGGGCTGGATCAAAAATGGCCAACTTTCTATAGGTGGAGCAACTATTAATCTTCTTTCGGCTTCCCTTGTGATGCATGTCAAAACGGAAAACCCCACTTTTCTACCTTAGATTGAGCAGTGTTTACAAGGCTTATTCTCCCGAGAATATTGAATCACAACAACGACAAAACATATGTAGTTTCGCTCGTAAATATTTTTTGATTAAAATGGGACATGTGTCTGTTTCAACTTTGTGTTGAAAACTAAAAGTGTGTTGTCAACTGTTTCATTTTGAGTTCCTGAAAAAAGTAAGTTATCTTAACGATTTCACGTTGCCCCACATCCCCTACTATAGTTTATACACAGTCTGCTGGAGGAGCATCATGCATTGGGGAACTTTCTCATGGGCTGCTCTGAGACCCTTAGTTTCGCTAGAAGATGACATTTAGGGCCTCCATGGCTCTGTGGTATAAATTTTGCTTCATATGCCGAGGGTCGTCGATTCGATTAACTCCGGTGATCTGGTTGTTGTTTCTTCCCTTTGTGTTGCAAACATTTCTTGCGTTGTCTTATCTATGAATAAATAAAGAAGTCCAATCTCTCAATGCAACTACATCCAATCTTTCCGTAGTATTAATAAACTATGGACACGGAAATAAGAACAGCAGGTCATGAAAACAGTGGGCTATGTGAATATATTGGCGGATCAGTCGCATCCTAACGCCGTGTCCATCTTCCAAACGGAAATGAAATTTTCTAAAAAAGCAACGTCTCATGTCACAGGGCTCATATTGTGTTGGAGTCCTCCGAGAAGCATAATAATGATTTCCAGTTGATGTTTTGTCGACTTAATTAACCAGGTCTTACACCGATAGAACACATTTGAGCTTTTAATTAAGCGCAACTTCTAAAACAAACTCCACCATTGCAGAATATCTCGACTTTGAGGACCTCTGCTTTGACAATCGGAACAACCTAAGTACAATCATCTACCAAGAACTAGCGGAATTCATGGTAAGCCAAAAGGTCAAAGGTGGAGGAACATGTTATTGATTATTGATCATAATGTTTTGGCTGTTCAGTGATTTACTTGGTGTAAATTATGTTCATGATTTAATAATTATGATATAGTGGTTGACTTCGTAAATATTCATTACTTTTTTACAAATATTTGTTGAGAACTTTTCCTTTTTAAAATTTTAATTATTTAAAAATGTCTATTTGTTTCGTTTTTTACTTTTGCATATTTTACATAATTTGAACAACTCATAGATTCGGTGTTTTAACTATTACATAAAGCTCACTAAAAAGTAAAATGTAATAATTTCTAGCCAAGTGTGATGAAAATCAACCTTTATGCGTGATCCCCCCCCCCATAACCTCAAACTTTTATTAAAATGAATGCACCGGAATTCATCATACATAGAGTTTGGTAGCCCAAAATTTGTACGTAGCACATATGTCTCGCAAAAAAAAGGTATAATTAAATTCACTTATATAGGATAAAAGGTGCCTTCATCTCTTTACGTTTCGATTGAGCCTGATTTTCCGGTGCTCAAGAAAGTTTAGATCACAGATAAAGATTGGTTTTCAAATTAAGCTACAAAATCATTTTAAAGCTTGTTCTTTGCATAAAAAAGAAAGCCTTTAAGTTGCAAATAATACCACACACCTACATAAAAACAAAGGATTATTTATTCATACAGTTTAAATGCTACAGCAATTGTGAATCAGTATCGACGGTATACTTTTCGGGACATATATTTTAAGAAAAACTGAATAAATATTTCTATTTCTATATACTCGTGAGAAGAAACATGCTTAAGAACTTATTCTTCAGAAAGACGAGTGACACCTATCAAGTTTTCTCAAAGAATAAAAAACGAGTTTTGTTCAAATTTCTTTCAACCCATTCGGGTTTTTTTTTCTTTCCCAAGAGATGAAACAGGAGGATCTTGGGTGTTATTTCCCGTGAAAGAAAGAGAGAATAATCCTTTGGAGCGCATCGAAAAACTAAAGAACTGGAAGATTATACATCACTAAGTGGACATTTTCCATATCTTTGGGAGACAGACACATATTTCATTATTCTCCTTCAAAGATTTTTTCAAGATTTTTCACTAATATGCAAACGAAAGTTAGAGTCATAAATATTTCTGCAACAGCGATGCATCATTTTAGGTTATAAACTTGACATTAAACTTGAATCTCGACTTTTTTTTCTCTTGATGTGGATGTGGTGTAAAATTAAATTTTCATGCATCTATATATAAAGAAAATTCTTTGAATCAAGTATTAAAACTTACTTTGCATGCGCATTTTTTCATTATATTTTCCTTTATTTTTATATATTTTTTCTTTGTTTTAAGTGTAGATTATAGTTACCTAATATAGTTGGAAATTCTTAATATGAGGTACCTGTATATTTTTTCTACATGCATTCGACATCTACGGGAAATGTCGGGACAAGTTGTCTAAAGGTTATATTGTCTAAAGATTTGTGCTGTTAACTTAACCAGTGGTCTGAGCAGCAGTTGTGGAGGTTATACTACCGTGGGCTGGTAAACGGCAGCATCTGCGAAAATGTGTTCTTGAGACACATTAAGATATTTAATTCTGACCTGTTTTAAACTTGTACGACAAAGCTAACGTACAATAAAGGAAAAAAATGCAAAAAAATAAAAATGAAAATTTTGCAGTTACTGTCCTTTACCAGCCTACGGCAGTATCAGTTCCGAAAATGTTTTGCAAAGGCACAGTAATCAGATTGCACCGTTCTTATAGGGTACACATTTAAAAGAAAATATGTTATAATTTCTTCTGCGTAAAGCTGATGGTTATTTTTTCAGTATTTGTACAATTTCAAGTACAGGTAATGCATGCGATTAATAATGAAAATATTTATTACGGGACGAAGAAAACTTCTTTTTTCTTTAAAATGGGAAGAATGGATAAGTAAAAGTTAAGAGAAAAATTGCGCTGTGTGTGATGATTGCGCAAGGCGATCTTCAAATCCTCTCAGGGGGTGAACAAAAGAATTCGTGTAGAAATGGCTAAAATAGGCTCATATAGGTAATCGGAAAAAAGAACATTATTATTTTAAAATGCATCTAATTGATTTATGAAATGCACTTGCTTTATAATGTTTTAGTGTTACCCCGTAACAGGAGGCATCTCAAATAAACATTGCTTTTTTTTCCAAAATTAAATGCTTAAAATTTTTTAAGCCATGCATTTTAAACTTATAGAATGTTATTCCTAAAATTTTAAACTTTTTCCACTTAATTTTAGCAGTTTTCTTTCCTAATCATGTCAGCTAAAGTGACAAAAAAAAAAAGGAACCCCATATTCGGTGTTTTTACCATACTTCTCACTTTATAATCCTGTACCATCGGCTTCTATACTTCTCATAGATACCCTTTTAAATAATGTCTGTATGATGGGTGTGGTGTCACATTTTATGATGCACATAGTTTGTTCTTTTTATACCGTTTTATTATAAACAACTATTTTTTCAGAGTAAACTACCAAAGTATAGTAACACGAATATAAGTTTCCCAAAAATACTTTGACAAAAGCAAATAGTTTTACTTTTTTTTTTTTTTTTTTTTTGAAGCTTTTTTTAACACAATCAGAACAAAAAGTAATCTCAAACAAAGACATAATACAGAATAAGTACGAAAGATAAAAGCAAAACCCATATATATATATATATATATATATATATATATATATATATATATATATATATATATATATATATATGTACAAAAGAAAAGATTGAGGAAGGAGTCAATCTGCAAAATAGGTACAACATAGCAACAGTAAACCAAACCAAAAAGAAAATTGTATCAGCCTACTTAAGTTTCATCAGCAAAAATTTTTGCTTTATTTTAAGAACCAAGTTCTATGAAAATGAATGCTATACTTGTAATAAAAAGTAAAAATTGAGCGTTCAGGCTGATATAGGTCATTTATTTAATCAGGAAATTTTAATATTTCAGATAAATAAAATAGTAAATGCTTTGAATATTTAAAAATGCTGATGCACTGGGATGTCTCATTTAATATTACATATTTCTTCTCTTAGATTGCATGTTGTGTACATTAGGAAGGATGTATGAACAGGGTGATCAGCGAATAAGCCCTGATTTTAAAATTAAATATCTCTACAACAAAGATCGATAGAATTATGCGATAAACTGTACGTTTATTAGCAAAACTGTAAAAATCGTACACAAAAGTTCAGAAAATTTAGTTACGAAAATCGTCAACTGATGGCGTTGCAATAACATTGACCTATCGATAGCCTTTAAAATGTGCTTCGAAGTATAAAGCGTTCAGTACGACTGTTGGATAGTGAAAAAAGGCTAGCTGAGAAATTGAAATAATGTATTCCATTGAAGCACTTGTGTTTTTGTACCGGAATTCCACCAATTACAACACATTCCTACGGCAACACGTCGCAGCTTTCAAAACCGATTTAATGTCCTACTTAACGTTACGTTAAACTTTTGGAACAATTTTTCAGCAAACAACTAGCGTTGGAGGATTGACCATTTTTCGACTGGTAAAACTGACACAGAAATTGATTGGCCTCCTTGATCTGCCGATCTGATTCCTTGTGACTTCTTTCTGTAGGGTGCATTGAAAGGCAGTGTATGTGGAAACAATCCCGCTACTCTAAATGAGCTTGAATCTTTGATTGACATGTGATTCCATTTCCGTTGAGACATTGCAAGACGTCATGTCAATTTTCATTGTTTGTTTACGGCACGTTATTGCTTCGAACGGTGAACACTTTGAAAAAATTGTATTCTAATTGCAAACATTGCTTCACTTTATTGGGTTTTTTTCTTCAGACTTCTTTCAGAGTATGAGTTTTCAGCGCAGAGCGCCATCTGTTGACGATTTTAGTAACAAAATTTTATAAACTTTTCTGCACCATTTTTACAGTTTCACTAATAAACGTACAGTTTACGGCATAATTTTATCGATCTTTGTTGTAAAGATATTTAATTTTGAAATCAAGGTTTATTCGCTGATTACCCTGTACAACAATACTTACTTTAAAATATAGACATTGTGCTCACTATTTGCTTTATAATTTGTACTTAATTAATAGCCGTTTAACTTTGATTTTAATTATAGAAGAAAAGCTCAATCGGGGCTCTTTTTTATGTTATAAATTATTTTTCATTTCTTTCTTTGACCTAAGTAGTCTTGAAAGATATTGCTAAATTATTTAATTTGTGATATTATTTACTGAAAATTCGTTAGAAAACAAAGCAATTTTTATGATTGTGGTAACCATTTGAAAATTTTGTTGACCATGGCAATTCAGGTACATCGAAAGGTCGCTGATTTTTTACAAGAAAATTTTTAAAACAAAATACTGTAAAAATTAATTTTCGGAAAGATAAAATAACACAGCTATCTGTGATGGTGGGTAATTGTGAAGCTAACTTATAATGTGATGTATTTAGTTCTACACATCTCTAGACCTTATAGTACTTACGCATCTTCAGCAACATGGTATTCAACTGATTATCAATACAAAGTCTACTATAGCATACACATAGTGTCTTTTGTGCAAAGGATCCCATTTAAACGCGTAAGACGGCAGCAATTCACCTGAAATTCTATGAATCAAGAGGTATTGCGGTTGCTTGAAAATTATGCTCAGCTACAATCGTCATATATCTGTTCTGAAGAAAAGGGTAGTGTTAATAAGACAATTGGTGCTGATATTCAGCACATCGCTTTGACTTTGAGTTGACTCCATAATTAACAAATTGCAGCAAAAAAAAATGCATAAAATCATGAAGAAAATGAAAAACAATATAAACAAAGCCCAAACTCTCAGAAAAAATGAAGCATTTTCTTTGCCTTCTGCGTTACTTACTTTTTTTTAACTCATTCTTTTTACATAGTAAAGGAAGTATTGTATTCTCGAAAAAAAAAATCTCTCAAATTTCGGCCTTATTTTCCATTTTGCTCATCCCCATGAATGTTGAGTAGCTTTTTTGACCATACCGCACGTGCACCTATGCCTAAAAACGTGTGGATGCCCGAATATATCCATTTTGACCATCCCCGAATGAATTACCACGAGTTTTCTCGTGACGTCTGTATGTGCGTATGTATGTACGCACATACTTATCTCGCATAGATCAAGAACAGTAAGTCGTAGGAAGTTGAAATTTTTTATGTAAACTCCTAGTGAGCAATAGTTGTGCACGTCCCCTTTTAGTTGAATTTGGGTGCTCCAAAAGGGTTCTTTTACACCTTTTTGGGGAAAAATCAGTGTTAATGTCAATGCAAACTCAAGGTATGTTATAATTTGGCTAACATTTGGCTTATATCGCCAAGATTTTGGTCGCAGAGTTTTGTCACCAAATTGGCAAAAAATTCGGCGCTATTGGTGACATTTAGAGAGCTATCCAGCAAATCACGTTAAAATTGTAGATATTGGGAAAATTAATCTCTGTCAAACTTTCTTTTTCATCGGTTCATACCGAACTGAGGTTGAAAATATTTAAAGTATTTACTTACTTACTCCAAGGCACTATTATCATTAAAGTGGTGTGAAAGGAAGTCATGTGATGCACACATCAGCTCGTTTTTAATCATTTTTCATTTAACTCTGGCCTTAAGCGGCTATTGATAACTTATTTCATTTCATTCTTGCCCATTCATAGCAGTATTTTCTGGGAGATTTTAACTTTGTTTACGCTGTCTTTTCAACTTATTCATATTTTAGGTCAAAACATTTTTGATCATGTTTCATTTATAAAGCGGCACTTACTTGACAGTTTGCTTGGTTCAATTCATCAAAAAGAATTCATACTTGGCATATCATCTGCTTAGATCTGCCAAAACACTAATCTGAAGACGACGTGTATAACTGATAAAACTTCTGTATTAATCTTTACGTCTTCGCCAAATAACATTTTTACTCAAAACTGTTTACTTTCATTTTTTAATGCAGTGATAAACAACAAAGAATTTTACGAATGAGAAAAAAAAGTTTGTCAAAAGAGAGTAACTGAACTAATTTTTGTGTATGAAGATTTTTTTTTTTTATAAAAGGTTTGTTTTTCTTCTAAAATGTGTTTATCTTACATTTCTAAATCTATATATCTACCATTAACGCATGAACACAAGAGATTTATGTACATTTGAAACTAAAACTGATTATAGATAGATGAGCATAAAATAGGATGAGCTCAATGCTATTCGAAAATACCTTCAATACGTCAAGATCATCATCACCATTTTTCCTCATAATAAATTTACAACGTTAAAAATGCTTTGACAAAAATGTAAACTTCGATTTACAATTAATTTTGCAGTCAAGACTAAAAGATAATTTGATTAATTATGTTTTACCAGAAAAGCTTTCATACTTGATTTAACACTCTCACTATTAATTTTCCTTTAATTCTCAGTAAAAGAAATTGATCGTGTTTAAAACCATATTGCAAAGTTTTTTTTTCGAAAAACTAATATGTGCCTAACTCTATTATCTGTAAAACATTAATTAATTTTCTCTGATAATACATTATCCGTAAATAACTTTAGGATTAAATTACTTATTTATATTATGCTTGAAGGAAAATACTACTTTTTATAGTAGTAAATATTTCCAACTTAATTATGTATTTTTGGATTTAAGCTATGTTTTAAAAGAGAAAATAGTTTAACTAGATCAAAATGCATTGTTTTAGAGTTAATTTATTTTTATTACTCAAGCTATTAAGTACTTTTTTTCACAAAAATTGTATACAATTGCACTGAAAATAAATTATTTTATAAAAAAAAACTTTCCACAGAAAACATCTTTTTGAAATTTTGATCAAAGAATTAATCTCTTAAGTTCTTCCTTAAAATCTTAAAATAACTTGTTACTCTCTATCATAACTTGACAATAAAGGAAATAGTGATGACATATTTAGATCCAAAAGCTTCTATGTTGTTAGTCCAACCCATGTTACAATGTTTTAGCTAAACTTTTGTTTGCGGAAACATTCTGGCATCTCCTTGCAGTTCGGGTTAAAAAGACAGATTGAAAAATAATGAAGTACCACGTAGTTTTTAAAGTTTTACGAAAAATTTGCAATGTTTTAAACACTATGTTTTGCTAGTAATTTTGTTAGTTAATCCCATTCCGTAAGTTTGTTTTAGTGTAATGCAAGCAAAGGCTAATTTGAATTTGGTATTATTTGAAAATACCAAATGCAGACATTTAAAAACGAAATATTTTTTCAAACTGTAAAGCAAAAAGAGGTCTTCACTGTCTGTAAAATTGTAATTGTTGAATTTTATAGGTGATATAGCTTAAAATATACACAGCCTGTTTCCGTTTAACCAACAAGACCTTTATTACAATGTTTAGTCCTATACTTTCTATTGCAAAAATGGTCAAAATAAGGTACCGAGTTAAGATATGAATATTTTGAAGCAAAACAAAATTTAAATGAAAAAAACACGAAATCTAACTTTTTATGTCCTCTCCAAAATCTCCTACATTGCATTTAGGGAAATCGAAAGCATTTCGAACACAAAATGTTTGACATTAGTACGACCAATATTCCTGGAGACATGAAACAGCGTTTTGAAATTGTACACCTTTTTTACTCGTAGACATGCAGGCATTCGGGCGAAAATATAACGGCTAACAAGGTTTGTTTGTGTTCTTATGTGTGCATAGAGTGTTTTTTTTTAAATATATATATATTTTTTTATTGTACCATTTTTGCAATTGGAAGTATGCATCTAGGTCTGACGATTTCGAAAATATAGGTATTGAACGGGAACAGACTGCATGTTTCACTATTCAAAAATATTTGTCGATAAACCTAAGGCAACTTAATCTATAAGGAAATCATCTTCTGTTCATTTCTATTGGAAATACAACACTCACGAATAACCCTTCTAAGATCCATGTATTTTTGAAACGCTTAGCAGAAAATGCATTTTATAGCCATGATGAGTCCAAAAGGACTTTTGGACTGAAAAGTAAAGAGCCCTACTTCCAATATAAATCCATCGATTTTTCAAATTTCTCCTAAAATTGCATTTTTCCATCTCCAAAAAAAAAAATCACATGTTTTCTCTTCTTCAGCAGTGACGAAAACCATTTTCCTAGCACTTCCCTTTTTGACCCTCAAGCTGGAATATTTGTCCTTATTTACAAGCTCTACAGATCTCGATCTGCAATGCATGTTTTTTCTTTTTCTTTTTCTTTTTTTGCACACTATGTGTGCAGTGCATGGTGCCAGACAGGGTTTATCTGCTCTTTGTCTGTCGTCGATACGAAATGTATTCTAAATATAGATGAAACTAGGTCCTGAAGGATAACATCGATTTTTTGCCAAGGGAAAATTTGCATAAAACTATGCCAAGCTGTGAAAAATCCATTTTTATTGCATTTAAATTGAAAATATATTTCGGGACTTTAAGGAGAGATATTTTTCACGTTAGAAAGTTTTCTGGCATCTGAAATGAATCTCTCAATAGCTGTTTTAATTTACTAAAAAATTTTAAGTTCAAAAAAAAGAACTTTTGTATAATATTACAATTCATGTGCAATACATGTACTGATTGAGGGGAAAATAATTTTGAAAAAGTATTTATAGCTTGTCCACTATGTGTAGTAGCTTTACATCTTTTCAACTACATCAAGAAAAACAAAAAAGAAATATTTTTTCTTGTCTTATTTCGGCACATAACTGCATCTGTCGCATTCCTCTTGGTTCTCCTCTATACTACAGAGTAGAAACACACTTACCATAAAGTACAAACATTATACTGTCAACACACGATAGCTCGAAGTCCCATGGGACCGGCTAAAACTTTCGAGTCATTGGTAGTTCGAGTTATGGAAAGTTTCCACAACACTCTCAAGAGTTTGGGACCAAATAAAAAAATTCAAGGTAAAGAAATATATAAAGGAGTTATGAGCTTCGAGTTATCGAGATCCGACTGTAATCTTTTTCAAAAAAAATTGCCTTCAATTGACATGTCTTTTACCAAAACCAGAATATTTTGGTTAAATATAATAATAGTATTTTTTTTTAAATATTAACGATACGTTTTTTATGTGTCTATGTTTCTTAGCGTTTCGTTTGTTCATTATCATTAATAACTATGTACTAGAATGTAAAATATAAAATTAAAAGTGGCGGACATTTTTCACTCATGGTGTTCTTTAAAACTTAATTAATATTTTATTGAATACGAAACTTTGGAAAGAAAATACTTTACTCCATCATTTTGTGCTCTCGAAATATTTCTTTTGCATAAATTATTTTAAAGAATTTTTCATCGCAGACATATAGTTTTCAAAACCATTAAGTAGTTAATAAAACTATAATATAAAGTACTAATCGCTATTAATTTAGTTCTTTGTATAAAACTAAAACGGCAATTTTCCTGAAATACTACATTTTGGTACACGTTTTTTCTAGTGGGTCAGTCCACAGTGACTGACGTTACAATTTTACTCTATTTTTAACTTATAAATTCAGTACTGTATTGAAATTAAATTTTGGTTTCTTCTGAAATTGATCTAAAAAATCATGATAAAATACATCACTGCCCCCACACTTGTTTTCAGACTTGAGAAAAAAAAAATGTATGAAATTTAGGGGAGTAAAAGAAAACGTGCTTGATGTTACACAGAAGAGACATTGAGAAAAGTGACTTTTATATATAATTTGAAATTCTCTTCAAACTAATAATGTAATATCTAAACAGATTTTTTCCCCTAAAAATAGAGATTTTAGACTTGATGAAACACTTTGTTTTATTTAAAAAACTTAAAAAATAAAAGTATAGAAATTACATATTTAACACCCGTGACTGATGATACAAAGATTTTGTGACTGGTGTTACAATTACAATAAATTGCTGCAATTATAAATTATTTCTCTCATAAAATAAAATTAGCATTTAAAATTGTAAATTGTATTTAAAATACTAGAAAAGTTCATTTATAAAGCTTTGAAAGTTATGTTTTTAATGTATTTCATAAAATAAAAAGTCCTCTTGCCTTTACTATATCTAGTGCGCTAAATATTTTATTCCTTTCTCATGTGAATAATAAATTTCATCCACATTGACAGGCTATTTCCGATGTTTTACTGCTTGAATCTTGATAGTTACTAAATACGCCTAGTTTTCAATTTCAATGCATCTAACTTCTCGTGACACAATTGTTTGTCATATTCTTCAAAAACAAGTTCTCCAGTTGCAGTCAACAATTTTGGAACATGTTCTGTTGGAAGTGATTCCCTCCTTTGCTGTAAAAAAAGGATTGTTGCTTAACACCTGCTACAGCTTCTGAATTAAAAAAAAATATATTACTCAAATATCACTCTTTATAACATGATTGCAAGTCGGAAGGTGATAGCTCTGAAATTTGCATGAAGCTGTGATATTTAGAAATATTTCTGTATCGATAATGTAACACATTTATTCAAATGTAATACATGAAGAACTAGGAGTATCTGTTTATTAAATTTCATGCCGGAAATTTTTTTACAGCAGCAGTATAGATTTTAATAAGGTTTCCTTATTTTAAAGAGGGGAAATGCAGCTGCTAATTTAAACCTGGGACTTTAATACTTTAAATTTGTTCTATACTTGTTCTGCTTCATCACCTATTTTATCTTTTTACTTTTATTCTGAACTAACTTTGGTAATTATGCTAGATTTTTAAAAATTATTTTATTCATTTTTTATCATCCGCTCTTTTCAGCTTCTATTTTGTTTTACTTTTTGTAATTTTCATGTTTTTTTTTTTTTTTAATTTCTTAATTTATATCGCCTCCTTTTCTTGCAGTCTATGCCATTTGTGCAATTTGTTTGAGGTTAATTAACGAAAAGAGAAATGTGACTGATGTTACTGTGACTGATGTTACATATTTTAAATAAGTTTTAAATAGTTAAATTCAACTATTTCTAAATATTTAAGGGATTAATATTAAAGATATCATCATAAATGAAGATAATATGACTTTTTATAAACTTGGGTTTGTTTTTGTTTGAGCAATGCAAACTTTTATAAACTTTTATACAATTGTAGACTGATGTTTTATTAGTACGAGGCCTACTTTAGAAACAATTGTTACAAGACAATTATAGCAGTTTAATTTTTTTTTGTTGGTCTAATCTCTTCCTAGATAAACCACAGATAAAGATTGTAGACATAGTAATTAATTTCCTAAGTAAAAAAAAACCTTTTATAATCGCTAATGCAACGATACATGGGCACTGAGTAGTGTTGTCAAAATTTGCATATAAAACATACAAAAAATGTGTTTTTAACTTTTTTCGCATAGTTTTATAAAAATAGTCTTCTTTACCTCATATGAAAGAAAAAAAAATACTGATGTAATAAAGTTTTTTTTTTTTTTTTACTGTGATGTTCCTAGTTTCATGGACATGTCCTAGTAATAAGACAGTTTTTTCATTTTGATTCATACATGTCATAAAAAAGTTGAATGTTTATGCGTTCATGTGCTGCGCATCCAGGGAGAGAGGTACGGCATAGAAACAGGAAATTTGATATACGCATGTAGTTTTTGGTCGACGATGTGCACCTCGAAGCCTGATTTTTGATCAATTAACTAGGCAAAGATATTTAATGATATATATATTAAAGGTTTTCACTTTTTGAATAACTGTTTTGCTATGTAGATAGAACAACGTAATATCATACCATCTCTGATTGCTTTGGAACTTGGCACGGAAGGTTATTCTTTGCGATTAGACTTTAATAAATCAATTATTTTTTATCATGCGAAAACAAAAAAAGAACTACCTCGAGCATGAGACTTCAATTTAAAGAAGTAAAAAAAGATTTTAATTGATTAAAGCCGAAAAAGTTTGGTTTAAACGTGAAAGAAATAAAAAAAAACATCAATATCAGATATTAGAAGAGTTATTTTGACTGTTAGATCCTATTCCATTAAACATCATCCATGTTAGAAATTGTAAATGATTCGGCTGTAAAAGGTTATGTGAAAGGGCTTACATATATTTAATATGTACGGTAAAGGGGACACATGCGAAAACAGGGCACATGTGAACATGGTACATGCTTCACTGGAATAACTTCAAGCAAAAAATCTTGAAAAATTCTCACGTAATGACTGTACCAGTTCTACCTCTTCACCAAACATTTAGAGTATCTGCTTTTTATGTATCTATGGAGACAACGTCTTTGGTTTATCAAATGCTGAGGTAGTTTTATCGGTCTTCCTTCCTGTGAAAACATATTTTAAATTGACTAATAAAATAAACTTAATGATTGGAAACCATTAAATAAACATTTAAGTACATTAACGGCAATATTTTCATTTTTTCAAATTAAATTAACATTTCCTTTTTTTTTTTTTGATATTTTATACCATTCATTGAGTATTTCTTTACGGATGCCAAAGTTTTGTGACGTTTAACACTCACCCTTGTCTCCAAGATGGACCAAATAGACTAATATACAGTAGACCCTCGTTTTACACGGGGGTTACGCTCCACGGAAATGCTGCGTATATTAAGACTCAAAAGTAGTGTTAAAATAAGGGTTAGGTTCCATAAAAAAATACTTCTTTCCAGTGATGACTAATTATAAATTAAGATTAATGTGTACTAATATCAATATATATGCACAACATGCATGCAGAAAGCAATAAATTAATTTAGGATTTATAAAAATATATGGTTTACGGTAGTCATTTGGCAGTCATTAAGAATTTTTCTCTGTAGTTCTTTGCAGAGCATTAACGCATTCATGGTCACTAACGTCAGGTGTTGGCGAGATCTTCTTTCACTAACAAATTACAAAGACCATTTGCCATTGTTAAGGAATGGCTCAAACTTTCAATGTTAACGTTTTTGGTTGTGTGTCATTGATGATGGTATCCTCGTTGGTTTCGTCCTCCTTTGTCATTCTTAAAAGTTTTTCCACCAAATAGTGAATTTCTGAATTCCTGAATTTCTGAATTATGTAAGTTTAATAACTTTACTTCTAGAAAAAGCTAAGGAGCCAATTGCAGAAAATGTCTCCAGCGGCCCAAACTCGATTATTAGCACGCCAAAATGCAGTTTATTACGTGTTATCTGCAATATCAGGAGTTCGGATTTTGAAATGAGTGGAAATTTTTATCTGTTTTCATTGCCGCATCAGCGTAAAATCAAAACTCATGCGCGTAAAATAAAATAAAGGTGTCAAACCTTAAACCGCGTAAAACGAACCCGCGTACTGGATTCAAATTTGGGGAATACGGTGGCCATTCTTGAGCTTCAATGAAGTCCCGAATATGTTTCTTGTACCAATCTTGAGTGCTTTTAGCTCTGTGTGCAGGTGCGGAATCCTGTTGGAAGGTCCATCTTTTGTTTTCAAAAACCTTATGCGACCAAGGCAAGACAACATCTTCCAATATGAGTTTCGCAATATGTTTCTTGATTAATATTTTTCCCTTGATCAACAAAACCAAGTGGTATTTTTCCACTAGCACATATCTCACTCTAACCATTACAGATTGGGGTCGTTGACGCCGTTTAACAGAATTAAGGCTAAAGGTAGCCACTTTGAAAGTTTGTAGATATATTAAACAAAATAATGTATTAATTTTTTTAAGTTTCGTAATATTTTCATTAGCATTAAAATTATAATGTATCATGTGTGTCCAAGTTATTTCTTGTCACCCTGTATTTATGCTTTTTTATTTTTTTATTACCATATTGTAAGTTTATTATATAATAAATATATATTTATTTATTTTTATTATATTTATTTTCCAATTCTTTTGCTACTAAATAGTTGATCTACAATTATGTGTTCTATAAGACTTAGAGGAAATATAAAGAAGCAAGATATCTTCATTAAGTTAAAAATGCAAAAAACATTTCAAAATACATTAACATACTCTGTATAAAGCTTAAAAGCAATATATAATAAGAATATTATATACATAATAAATGATTCTTTGTGATATGTAATCTTACAAGTTTTCTTGTCTCTCCAGTGATCAAAGCCTGCTACTAGACCCTTTAAAGTTTATTGTTTTGAGAAAAATATTTTCTTAATAATACATTACTGTATAATTTAACCTGGTAGAGTATAGGTAAAAAGCCTTCAGTGTAATTGGTATATACATATATGGTTTATATTAAAGAGTTTTTTGTTAAAATATGATGCTTGTTCTGCATTTTTTAACCGTGTTCATATGTGCCCCTGGACTGTTCACATGTGAACTATTGAACACATTATTTTTTTAAATATGACAAAGTAAAAAAATATTTTTTTAAATAAATCTAAAAAAATCCAAAAAAAATATATTTAATCACATAGACATTTTTCCTCTGAGGAATTGATATTAATTTTTGAAAAATGACGTTTTTAAGAAAATTCTTCACATCTTCCCCCCTTTTACTTTTATCTTTCATAAGAAAATTTAAAAAAAAAAAACATTTAAATATTTAGCACTATGCAAAAAATAGCTTATTTTCTCCCTTCTCTTGTTACAGTTATGCATAAATTCTGTGAACAGTTAAAAAAAAAAAAACACGTAATTAAATTATCTCTTCTTCAGAAATACAATTTGAAAAATCACCCTTTCAGAAAGGAAGAAAAACAAATCCATATAAATAATTTGATGTTGATCCTAACTCCAGAATTCCTAATTCTGTTATCAAAATTTAACTTCTGCTTATCATTTTCAGAAATAAGTGTTCTCCGTGCGTCATGCCACAAATTCGCGCAAGTAACGACTAAAAATGTAGTTACTAGCTAACCTTGAAGAACGAATAAACAATCCCTGTCATACTTTTGTTTTGGTTTTGAAAAATGTATTTTGCATTGTTCTTTATGTTACTATTTGTAATCAATTCATTTAATTAAACTTCTAGAGATATATTTCTGAATCTCAAAATAAATATTTGATAGCAGAACTAAAAACCAAAAAAATTTTTTTTTTTAACAGTTAACTTCAGTTTAACAAAAAAAGCTGTTTTTGAGAATATTCAGTGCTGAATATTAACGTTTCTGATTCGTACACTAGTGGACTGAATTTAGGGCACTTTTCATTTTTTTAAAGATTTTATCATTTAGCATTGTATAATGAATTGTTAGATTTATTTTTTCCCCAAAAACATTTATTTATAACTTTTCTAATATGTATGTATTCATTTCATGTGAGTATTACCTTTATTTTACGTTATTTTATTTTTGTAATGGAAATATTGATTTTTTGATCTAATAATGATTTAATATTGAGAAATTATATTATATTATTGTTATTGTGTGTGTAGCATTTTATTGTTTAATATAATTCAAAATAAAAAATATATATAATTTTCACATCAAATGAATACATACATATTAGAGAAGTTAAAAGTAAATGATAAATAAATGAATCTATTACACAATGTTAAATGATGAGTTTTTTTTAATGGAAAAGTCCACAAGTTTATAAAAAAAAAAAAAAAAAAAAAAAAAAAAACGTTTTCTCAAATTATCAGTAGTAAGTTACATAGTAATCGTTAAAATTGTATCACTTGTCTATTTAACGGTTAAATTTGTACTAGTGAAGATAAATAACTAAGCATTTAACTTTTTACGAGTAATTGCATTTATAACCAATATTGAAAACTGATACTATACCAATCTTACGCACTTATAAAATCGGAGAAAACTGGAAAATATTTATCTAATTACATCAATATTCTTCTGCAGAAATTACGCGTAATTGTTTCCACAATCTTATGTCCCAATAATTAAGAAAATGAAATATAAGCATAACCAGAACGCATAGTGAATTTAATAATGAAGTAGTTTACTATCTCATTCGACTAATATTCCTGAGAATTTGCATAAATTGCTCATTAAGCACAATTACTGCTACTTTAAGTGCCAAATCTTTGATAGTCTGTTTCTCACATCACGCGTCTTCTCAAATGAATAATATCCAGCCGCAATCTTCACATCTACGAGAAAAAAATCTTCTCCAAAAGAACGTTAATATTGCTCGCGTACTTCAACTAATTTACCTAAATAAGTAATGAGTCTGCCTTTTATAAATATTTTAGTGGTTCTACATACTGCGCTCTGAGAAATTTGGTATGATTAAAAGCAATTTGCTTCGCTTGGTTAGTATCAACGTAGCGTTACCTAAAGCAGTCGTAAAAAGATGTGTTTAAAAACACAGTTCTATTGGAATTCAACATTAGTCCCATTCGTTATTAAGAAGGAAAAAGTCTAGAGTTATTTTAAAAGGGAAAAATAAATAATAAATTAGTATAAAAGTTTTTTTTTTTTTTTTTTAATGTTTTGCAGCAAGTTAAAAAAAAACAAATAAGCGTAGCTATTGCTTTAAACTTAAATGTCTTTAGCTGAAAAATTACGAGGAAGAAAATATTTTCTTAGCAACAACACTTAAATACAGCTTTTGATGCACGTTTTTTTTTCTCTTCGAAATACTATTTCGTAAAGTTTAAACAAAAACAAAAAAAAAGTTTTTCAAAATTAAATTTATTGCTTATTTGTTAGTTTGTCGTTTAATTTACGACAGACAAAATTAAGTGATTAAGGGATTAAAGGAAATTTAATGCTTAATTCTTGCAGGGAATTATGAAATACATTTCTGTCTATGTTTGTCCTATAATCCGATATTTTTTTACCGTTTAATCTGACAAATGTTCCACCACGTTGATTGTGTCAGAGGACTTAACAAACGTAAGCTTACACTTTTCTTTATAGAAAAGGGGATTTCTTGAATCCGCGAAACACGTTCTGCAATTCATTCCAAAAATTTGGGTAGGATTTTTTTCTTACTGTAACTTTGTAGCACATAGGTAACAAGTCATTTTTTAAGTAATCCGTTATTCTTTATTTCGAGTAAAATAAAGGAAATGACTAATTCAAAACTATTTTAGTTTAAAAACGAACATATTAAAACAACGTGGCTAATAGATTGTAAGTGAGATGAAACAATTGCAACCACAAAATTGAGTAAAAATTTACATCTGTTTTCTCTCAAGTAAAAAGGTAGTTTCGGTTCATATGGATCAAGTTTTATCAGAATCATTTCAGCGCAAATATTTAGAAGTAAAAAGACTTTTACTCGGGTACATCTGAAACTTAATTACATTCCTTCAAACAAATATTGAAAGAAGATATTTTTTAGAAGCAAAGTGTCAAGCGCACTTGTTGCAAATGCACGTCATCAAAGTTTGGAGCGTCGAAAGTTTTATTAAATTTATTCAAATGAGGAATTCAGTGCAGATAAAAGTTGGATTCGAAATACTTGTGTTGTATTAACTTAATTCCGCTTTAGATAGATAATTAAAGTGACGCCGTAAGGATACTTTTTACAGCAATGAGAAAAAATATATATATTAGAAAGCAGCTTTTGTGCCTCCAGTTTCAGAAAAAGAAACAAGGAATTTATCTTTCACGTCAACTTTGTAAAGATGTAATACAGAATTCTAGAGACATAAATTAATTTTATTCCTATTCTATACGTTTCTTCTAATTCGAGGGAAATTTATAACATATTTATAAAGAATTTATTACTGATAAATTTTATCTTACATCTTTATTTACTGTAATGCTGAAAAATAAGTTAGAAAATGTGTTTTTTTGTGCATGTGGGTTACTGAAAATTAAATATTATTTTTTTTCGCATGGGTACACTGATCTTTTAAACATCTATTGCAAAATTAAACATTTTCAGAATCAAATCTTATTTAAGTTCGAGACATTTTAAACTATAATTTTCATTAAATATATGCCTTTTATTTTCCTTGAAGGCATACCGAAATTTTTTAATTTGAAAGACGAAGTGCATCAATAGTTAACTAGTGAAAACTCTCAGTTTCGATGAAGATTTCAGGAATTTTCACTAGTCATATACATTATTTCTGAAGGGTTTGTCTTTGTGGAATTACCATAACTTCCCTAATACTTCATTAAACTTTATGAGTAAGGCATGAGTTCAAAGGGATTTTTTACCGCTATTACATAGGCAATTCAAATTTGAGTTGATTATCAAATAATAGACTTATAGAACTGAATTTTTGACTTCCCACTGTCAGAGTTTGGAATACTATACACTGTAAAAACGATTCAGAAACGTTCCTGGAAAATAATGGGCAGCTGATGTGCCCAATTTCTGTTAGTAACATATCTTGAAAAATACAGGAACGGTTTCCGCTAAAATTCAGTAACCTTCCTGATATTATCCTGGAAGCCTCGTGAAAAATTCAGAAATATTCCCGTTGAAAGCCAGTCGTGTCTCTGGAAAATAAGAGCAAACTTAAGAAGGTATAATATAATAGCTTGGCGTCTTCCTGATTCGTCGAGGAAGTTCCAATAGCATTATTGCAAACATGACCAAAGCTAAGCCAGAGTTGCTGGCAAGTAATGAGAATTTTACTCGCCTGCAATTCTCGCAAAGCAACGTAGTCCATACTTTTTCGCTCCCTTTGGAAGCTTAATAAGCATGGACGAGCCGTAATCGAGCCGTAATCGCGTATTTATAAAGTGTATAAAGCCGATACACTTTATAAATACGCAAAGTTAATCTTTAAACTGGGAGCTAAAAATAGTTTTTACACCAGTGAGAGGCGTGAATTTGGACAACTTGTAGCAATTCAGGAAACTTTTTGACAATGATACTTAATTTTTCCAGGAAGTGCATGAAAACCATTAAAATCCCGAAACGTAACACGGAAATACCCAGTAACGTTACGGAATTTTTTACAGTGTAGGTGCTACCATATAAGGAGGAGCAATGACGATAAAAGAAATTTCGCTGCATAAATGTTTATCAATTATTACGTAATCAAAACGTAGGTTGAAAAGTTTGGTATAAAGGTGCAGTTTTTTCTCACTTTGGGCTACTTTGGCCTGATTTTTTATAGTAATAGAAAAAAAAAGTCAATGTTTTACGTGGTTTTTAGCACATTTTACCCCACCGACTCCAAACTAATTGCTTCAGAGTGCTATTTTTTCGATATTCTTGTTGAAAACACACATTTTTATGCGGATAGTTGAAGTAAGCTATTGACTAACGTCGCGGAGGAAAAAAAACAGCGCACGTGGACGCAATCATTATCTGCGAAACACAGTAAGTTTTCGCCATTTTTTTCTTTGAATTCTGAAAGCAATTCGAATAACCAGTGATTTGGATAGTTAGATTTCTACTCTACTTTGAAGGAAACAAAATAAAAAGCAATAAAAACGAGATTTTTTTTTTTTTTTTACGTCAGTCTCGTTATTTTATCGTCGCACCTCGGATGTGTGTATTACAGTGAAGAAAAAACACTTACGCTTATGAAATTTTATGAGTCTTTCTTTTTAAAACTCTTTGCAAAAAACTTAATTTCCTTGCTTATTACATCAGTGTAACAGCCTATACATTTGAATACCAACTTGACTCTCGACGGACATAGTTCATATATTTCTAAAACCTTCTTAAGGTTTTTTTATTAGAACGTAAAAAAAATATGTTATTAAAAGTGTTGAAGTCTTTAGTTTATAGGAAAATGGCAATAGTATTAAATTAAATTTCATTTAGATGGGCAACATCAGAAATAAACTTAAAAGTAAAAAATGTAAGATCTGGTTCAACGGTACCCCTAAAATTTAATTATCAAATTAAAATAGAGCACTTTTAGTTTTCTCGAAGGAGTTTAAATTGTAATAAAAATACAAGGAAATTTATCAAACGCAATCCTATTTTTAATTTGTAAATTAGGTTTTGCTTTAATTAAAACTATTTCATCGTATCACAGTTTAAGGCATCACACAGGTCGAACACAGCTAATTTATTAACAGATTTCTTAATATATATTTAAAGAAGACTCAGATAGTAAGAAGAAGTGGTTAAATTAAATAAATTGAATTTCAAAGTGAGTATTAAATCAACTTCTAGTGGATTTAGTAATTTGATAAGAAGCAAGAGTTATTTCTAAATTCCGCAGGAGTGGCTACTTAGCGGTGCTCGTTTTAAGGCACGTTGATTGTTTTAAGAATTATATTTTACAGGGCGGAAATAATAAGCGAAATTTATTAGGCAGCATTTAATTCCAAGGGAGACAGGGTAATGTGGGCCAAAGTGAAATAGTTAAGATAACTTGTTTTTTCAAAGAGAACAAATTGGAAATTTGAATTTAGAATTACTGTACATTAAGAAAGTGCAATGTATTTTACAATAAAACTTGTTTTGAAACATTATTTTTAGTTTACGGCAATGTTGTATTTGTGCCTTTAAAAAAAAGCGAAAAGTTTTTCAATGGGGCAAAGTAAAATGTGAAATATGTTTCAAAGAAAATGGTTCTTATTTGATGATTCAAAATATTTTCAATCAAATGGAGGAGTGAACAAAAGAATAAATGCAGAAAGGTATAGAGAATGAAGCAATAAACAAGTCGGTATATATATATATATATATATATATATATATATATATATATATATATATATATATATATATATATATATATATATATATATATATATATATATATATATATATATATATATATACTCCTGTTTGTGAAAATTGCAACACCATGAAGGAAGCATTATAATTGAGTGAAATTTAATACACAGTTGAGTGGTAAGGGTACAAATAAATGATTACATCTTTAAACCAAACAAACAATTAAAAGAGACAAAAATTAGTATTTTGTGTGGCCACCACACGCCTCAATAAGATCTGCTACACGACTAGGCATGGAGTAAAACAAAGTTTGAATATCTGCCTGCGGAAGAGTATTCAATATTGTTTGTATGCGCAACCAAAGTTCGTCTGTCGAAGCAACAGGACGAGGATCACGAGCGAGACGCCGCCCAACGAAATCCCACACATGTTCAGTCGGTGACATATTCGGGGAATATGCAGGCCAAGCAAGAAGCTGTACCTGCTGCGAAACAAGGTAGGATTTGACAGTCCTGACGACATGTGGATGGACATTATCCTGCTGGAATACAGCCCCTGGCAAACCTTGCAAGAAAGGAATAGCTTGGGGCTGTAAAACTTCGTTTACGTATCGGGTACTGTTCAAATTACCCACAATTCGTAGCAATTGTGATCGTCCATGATATGCTATGGCATCCCTCACCATACTCCGGTTGTTCGTTCACTGTGGCGTTCGATAATGCACTTCGGAATGAGCCGTTCACCGGCATAGCGCCTGACACGAATTCGGCCATCATGGTGCAACAAATTGAAACGAGATTCGTCAGGAAAGACGACCTGCTGCCAATCAGCACGCCATCTCCTATGCACATTGGCCCGTTATAGCCGCAGGCGGCGATGGTTTTGCGTGAGAGGAATCCTGCATAATGGAATCTTTGCGCGCAACCCACGCTACAGCAGACGTATCCGAATTGATGAAGCACACAATGAAACACCTATAGCTGTTGACTACTGTGCAGCCAGTTGTCTAGAAGAAGCTGTGCGGTCCGTCAGCGCCATACGCACCAGGTGTCTGTCATCGCAAGTTGACTTCACATTTCGGGGTCCACTCCCGGATTTCCGAGCTGTCCGACATTCGTCCGTCCATTGCGTCCAAGTACGCATGATTGTGCGGCTGTTACGCTGCACACGAACGGCTACTACACGATAAGACAATCCAGCTTCACGAAGGCCAAAGATTCTACCCCGTTCAAAGTCCGAAATTTGCTCAAATTTTGCTTTCTTTCGTCGAAGAGGTATAGTAAAGATTCCGTTTACGTTTACTCTAGCATATAACCACCGAAAATCATACGCGCCTCGCTACAACCGTCTATTTATATTCGGTTCAATCCTCCGTTCAGAAGGCCCTGCTCAGCACACGCATGCGCTACCTGTCTGCAATTCTAATCATTTGCATATCATACCTTACTTTACATTTAATGCAATTTTCAGCTCACTCGCGTAAGTCCTTCGTGGTGTTGCAATTTTCACAAACAGGAGTGTATATATATATATATATATATATATTTGGGAGAAGAGTGCCACAACACGAAAAATGAAATTTTACAGGAGAAGCATTTGACGTTGAACTCTTCAGGCAATTTGCATTTAGAAAAGTAAGTTTGCTGTGCTCTCCTGCGATTAATATTGGAACAAAAAATCTCATTATTTTCCAAAGAATAGTGGCTAACCAAGGCTGTTTAAGTAAGGGTCGGTTAACCTCACGGCCAACATCGCTGATAGCTGTAAGGCTGTGAGATATTCTTTCATTGTCACATGACAAGCCTTTTCGTTTTCCTTGGTGGTATATTTCATTGGCGGTAGTTGTTTATTTTTGGTTCTATTATGATAATTCATTAAGTTATATTTAACCGCATGAAGCACTTTTGAGTTTAATCGGAACGTTAGATAATTTCATTTTATTTCTCAATATAATGTACATAAATAGTAAGAGTATTTTTCATTTAGACTTATTTCAAAACTAATAGGTCAGCTAGGATAATAAAACACTTATTTATATAACTCTCCAAACAAAGTAACTGTGACTGAATTATCGTAAAAGGTAGGGGAAGCTGCTGTACCCACGGACGGTTGCATCTACGGGCGTTGATCGCGAAATTCCAGGTATCGTTGAGAGAGACCCTAATTGGGGTTCAACGTGTGTGTCACAGCTCTCTTCAGTACCCCAGGAAGTTTCAACGTCATCCAACAATTATGTAGGTTTCTATCATTTTTCGGTTTTAGTAAGATCTAAGTTAAAAAAAACATGAACAATTTCTCTTTTTTTCGTCCGTTGCGAATTGTATGTTCATTTTTTGCTTCCTTTTACAAAAAAGGAAGTATTGTATTCGCAAAAAAATTTTCACTCAAAAATCGACCTTAATTTCCATTTTGCTCACCCCCGAATGAATATTGAGTTTTTTTTCGACTCGACCACACGTGGATAAGTGCCTAAAAACGTATAGACACGCGAAATATCCATAATAATGATTCCCGAGTTAATTACAGCGAATTTTCTCGTGACGTCCGTATGTATCTGCGTATGTGTGGATGTGTGTATGTATCTCGCATAACTCAAAAACGGTATGTCCTAGAAAGTTGAAATTTGGTACATAGACTCCTAGTGCGGTCTAGTTGTGCACCTTCTCTTTTGGTTGCATTCGGATGTTCCTTAGGGGGTCTTTTGTCCCTTTTTGGGGGGAAATCGCTGTTAATTTCGATGTAAACTCAAGTGGTGTTATAATTTGTCGGACACTTGGCGATATATCACCAGTCGTTCGGTTGCCAAGTTTTTTCGCCAACTTGGTGACAAATTTGGCAATTTTTTAATTTTTTTTAAAAAATTTGGTTTCAATTTGGCCACTGTTAGTGATATTTAGAGAGTAAACTATTGAATCACATTAAAATTGCCAGTAACGGGGAAATGACATTAAATTGGAGTAAAAAGAAGTCATGTGATGCACACATCAGCTCGTTTTTTGTAGGTATCATGCTTCCCTATATTTTGAAGGTTTTGTTTCTGATCTTTAATGTCGTGAAACTGTTGTACTGCCGATGTGACTGGATTGCAAAACTTACTTGGCGTACCTTTGTACATAAGGACAGATAACCATGTGTACCCACGGACGGCAATTATTAGTCTCCTTGGCTCACATCTGAGTCTTCTTACAAGGTAAAGTACCTAAAAATGGTGCCTTGTTATCAACGTGCAAAATTTACTTTCAACAATAATGATTAATTTGAAGTATGGCTTGAAGATATAGTGTTGAAGTAACCCCCACCTTTTGTAGGATCTACAGACCGTCAAACCCAGCTGTTTTCATTTGAAGTCGACTTTTCTGTATTTTTCATGGTTTGATCTAAAGTGAGGTTTTCGTAATGGGTTCATTATGTTAAATGTTTCAGTTTGCATATAAATTGAAGTTGTTATGTAAGTACATAGAGAGCCATACTATCATGAATCTAGTTATTTTTGTTTAAAAACATATTATTTATTCATAACATCATTAACCCTCTTAAGAGAAATAATATTTTTTAAGAGTGCACTGATGTTAAAAATTAAGGAAAATTAAAAAAAAGGGAAAAAAACCTTCGGTTAGTTTCCAAAGTTTAATTTATGTTGTATACTTTGTTTAATGCTATTTTTAATGGATTTTTGAAGTATTTCAATATAAAATGGCTTATGAAAATGTATTGAGTATAACTGAGTAGTTCGGACCTATTTATATATATTTTTTTTTTATATGTCCATGGGTACAAAGGCAACTGTCCGTGGGGTGAACGGGGTGTTGTACTCACGGACAAAAAAGATGGTTTTTAAGAAAAACGAGCTGATGTGTGCCTCACATGACTTCCTTTTACTCCAATTTAATGTCATTTTCCCATTATTGGCAATTTTAATGTGATTCAATAGTTTACTCTCTAAATATCACCAACAATAAAAAAATTGAAACCAGATTTTAAAAAAAAATCGCCAAATTTGTCGCCAAGTTGGCGACAAAACTTGGCGGCCGAACGACTGGCGATATATCGCCAAGTGTCCGCCAAATTATAACACTAATTGAGTTTGCATCGAAATTAACAATAATTTCCCCCCAAAAAGGAGCAAGAAGCCCCCTTAGAAACACCCAAATGCAACCAAAAGGAAAAGTGCACAACTAGACCCTATTAGGAGTCTACGTACCGAATTTCAACTTTCTAGGACATTCCGTTCTTGAGTTATGCGACATACATACACACATACGCACATACATACGTACATACAGACGTCACGAAAAACTCGTTGCAATTAACTCGGGAGTCGTCAAAATGGATATTTCGGGTGTCTCTGCACTCCTAGGCACATATCCACGTGTGGTTGGGTTGAAAAAAAACTCAACATTTATTTGGGGGTGAGCAAAATGGAAATTAAGGTCGATTTTTGGGTGAAAATTTTCCCTTTGAAAATTACTTCCTTTTTTGTAAAAGGAAGTAAAATATGCAGTTGAAAGCTTTGAGATCTTCACCTGACAAAAATTGCCAAATTAAATGATAAGTTGTAGATTCTGCCAGAAAATTTTACCGATCGATATCCATTCACAGAGACCATAAAAAATTGAAAAGTAATTTTTTTTCCGTGGGTATAGCAGCTTCCACTATTGTTTTTTCCAAGAAAAAAATGTAGGAAATAAAAAAAATCAACTACATCATGATCAAAACTTAATCCTTCTTTTTCACGTTATTCTTATTCTTAGGTTTTCTCTGTTACTATGAAAAAAAAAGAAAAACAAAATATTCGCCCTAATTCACTTTTTGAGTCGAACTTTCCGAATATTTTTATAGGCTGAGCCTATAATCTTTACTTAAACATTTTCACCATTATAAAATGTAACATCAAGTATTCAAGCGAATAATATAGAAATAAACAGTTTTTATAGTGACACAAAATCATGAAACATTTTTATCCTAAACTTAAATATTAGACTTTATTTTTATTCATTTTAATAAAAACATTTTTGGCCTTAAAACTGCACAGTAGAACTTCCTACGCGTGATAAGAAACTTCATAGCTTGAGGCAGTTTTAGCTAATATGTTCTGATCCGGAATAGTAAGAAAATAATATTGTCCCCATTAAATATATAGATGAATGTGGGGCAAAGTAAAATATTTACGATGACTGAGCTTTTTCAAAATAAACAAATTGGAAAATTTGTTTTGAAAATCGCAGTTCATAAAGAAAGAACATTGTTTTTTATAATAAAACTTTCAATGAAACAATGAAAAAAGTAAAAGGTTTTCCTAATGAAATATTTTTTATTCGTTTATAAAAAAAAAATATGTTTAATCAAATAAGTCAGTTAATAAAAGGCTGAATGAATAAATCAAAAGATAAATAAACAATAAAGAAATAATGAAATTAATTACGTTAACGTAGGGGGAAAAAATAATAAATGAGTAAAAGAGTGAATGAATAAGAAAATAAGCGAATGAATGAATACTAAATGAATTACTAAATGTAGGAATGTAAATGAATTAATTTGTAAATGAATACGTAAGTGATTTAGTAAATGATTGAGTAAGTAAACAAAATAACCTATTTCACTTTACCTCATCCACTTTGCCCAGCAGGTACTTGACTATTTGTACAAAATACTTAATAATATAAGCTTAGTATTAACTAAATATATACTTCTCCGAACATTAGCAGACCTCAATTAATGTGTTAAATGCTAAAAACAAAATATTTTTAAAATTTCAAAAAAAAAAAAAATGACTTACAACGTTATATTACTATTTGAGTCTAAATGCTTGAAAATTGCCTGTATTATAACATGCTTTAATCTTCGGGGGTATTTTTCCTGATTGAAATAGACTACATGTGTCAATACACACAGTTGAAATATTACTGGAAAGGTGGCCCTAAAAGCAGAGTAAATATTTCATCATTTCACTTTGCCCTACATTTCCCTAACAAGTGTTTTTTTTTTCATAATACCTGATTTTTACATTCATTTTTTTCATGTTTTTTTTTAATTGTTATTTTATTTATGCATATACACCACAGTTTCAGGTTTTTTTTTTTTTTTTTGAAAAAGATTTAAAAGTATTTTATTATGACTACAAGTTGGTAATACACACTTTACGTTAGACATACTCACGGACACTATAACATACCTTATGTACAAGGCCTGATTTTGTCTAAGCCCGAAAAGCACGAGCTTTGGGACCCCCTAGCTTGGGGGACCCCCAAAAATTACAAAAAAAAAATCCATAGGGAATGTCTTTATTTGTTTCGCACTATCCGAACATTTTAATTATAGTCTGAGTTTAAAAATTAAATTGTTATTCCTGACTCTGTTCTAACACAGTTTATGAGTTCAGCAGAGAACTAACTCTCTCCCATGGAATGAGAAAACTATCTGAGGGACATCCAGCGTAGATTTATAATATTTCAAGACGTTTGAATCTTTTATAATTGTTTATTTATGTAAGTTTCAAATTACAAAATCATTACAGTGACATTACCAAAACATATTTATGTTTATATATTACACCCTCGGTTTGCTACTGCCTATAGTCATGCAAATGTGAACAAGAACAACCATTTTTCTTCGGGGATAGGAATCTCTGCAATGACAAAAAGATGTGCGATTGAGTACGTACTTCGGGTCTGCTAGTCACTGGGGCCCCCACAGGTTTGTTGTGCTTACAGTCCCAAAATTTCAAAATCGGTCCTCCTTATATGCACCATAATGTTTACGATACGTATTGCGTTGAGCAGTATGATTATAGTATTATTTACACTATAATACATATTGTTCTGCGCAATATGATTACGCTATTATACAAACAATGTTTATCGCCATAACACAATGTTGAGCACTGTTATACACACAATGTTTATCACCATAACACGGCATTGAGCACTGCTATTGCAATTTGATACACACGATGCTTACACTAACTAAAGAATCCATTTAACGTGATTTACATGATGTTTTCCGTTTGCATTTGCTTTTTATTTTCATCTCCTATGTTCATTGCACTTTCCAAACCATTGAATTTAAATCTAAATAAATCACGTACCACCTGAGAGTTTTTACACTGCGCAATTTATTACATCTGTGACGGTTATTTAATTATATTACATTTAGTATATGCATTAGAATAGCTATCGGTTTTCAAATAACAACAAATAACACTATTAATTAATTTTTAACTAAAACTTTCACGCTCTTTATGTAACGAAAAGCGGTAATTTTATTTAAAAATTAAACTCGACAAAGTTTGATTCTTCGCAACAGTTATAAAGGATACTTTCCCCATCGTAATCGTAATCATTTCTCAGACTTTTTTTTTATACTTTATTGAACTTCCCTCATGTTCCACAATCAATTGTTGCTAAAAGTTTACATACATTGTTTGAATATTTTGAAAGGTATACATCGTTGAAAGAAATATACTTTAATAGAGTTGTTCCCAACAGCTGTTTCTAACAGTTCAATAAAAGAAAGATTTATCTGTTTGCATTGCATTCTGTTGTTCTTCTAAACAATTACACAACTTTTCAAACTAGCCATAAGAAAAACTGCGTGCTTTTGACAGAGGGCTTAAACCAGTAAAACTTTACACAAAACTTTATTTTAATGTATATGCACCTGGTAGTTTGTCTTTTCATCTGCCAAATGAATATGCTACAAAAGAAATGTTGCAAACAATCGGTGAATGATTTCATATTTTATTGCGGATGTATTGAAACGCTGGTTTTGAAAGTCTATGATTCTGCATAGAATTGATTTCATGTCCGCGAAATATTTCTTTCAGTCATTAAAAATTTTATGAATTTCCTCATGTTCATTTCGTTGAAACAAAAATCATTCTGTATTATACGCTTCTCTCTACTTTTTTATTTCTGATATCAAGAAAGATCATATTATATACTTACTCGGGAAATTAGCTACAAGTTATTTAGATAAAAAGAAGACTGAAATTTATCACTTAATTTTCAAACTTTCAAAACTGATGAATCTAAATGTATCCTTAAAAAATGACTTAAATTTATCGTTTTATTTTCAGGCTTTCACAACTGATGCATGTAAACGTATCATTTAATATTCGGTTTTGAAGCGTGATACAAATTGTGTTTCAAATGTGGAAATAATTATAATAATATTTTTTCTGAGAAATTAGTAAATGACAAATATGGTACAAAACTTTTCTAAAGTGACAAAATCATTAAAAAATACATTCCTTTTTGGTCAAAACCACACTGTTAAAAAAATCCTGAATTTTACGGTAAAAGTTACTGGCATTCATGTTGCCAGTAACTATTACCGTAAAATCATATTTTACTGCAAAATTATGCGGTAGAATAAACGAGAGTTTAAAAACCCAAAATGCGCGCCGCATGATAGAACTCGGGGCCCCTCCGATTGGCAGGCGGCTGTTCTTGCTACCATACAAGTTGGGACATACCGAGTGAGGGGAAATACGGTGTTGTGTGCTTTGCATAGTAAGTCATGTGGTGTATCAATTGGCACTGCAATCAATTATTTTTTTTCGGTACAATTACAGTAAATTTTTTCTGCACTGTAAACACTTCATTTTACAGTAATATTTACCGTAAAATTTCTTGAATTTTTAACAATGCACTGAAACCCTAATCTTGTATAAAAGAAGACACGTAACGTTTGACATATGACAAAGGGGAGTGATACTTTTTATCATAATAATGTCTTCTGTATATCAAGATTACTAAAATGTATTTCAGTTTTAAAAGTCGAACTGAAGAGATTGAATAAAGTAAAGAAACAGTAGAAATGAAAAAAAAAATAATAATAAAATGTGAATTATTGCATACACTTGTGTTGGTGTAAAAAGACAAAATTTTTGTCGGGAGTTCTTTCACGGACGTTTAAGTCTTTCCTATTGGAAAGGGGTTTCTTGTAACTTCAAATCACGTGCATGCAATAATTTGCAATTTTGCTTGCATTACTTATGTTATTCTTTATCAATTCGATTTTGCACATAGGTATTACTAAACGATTTGAAATTGAATAACCTTCCAAAACTTCGATTTGGTAAAAGTATAGAAAAATACTTTGAATTTGATAAAAGTCATTAAAAATGGGTCCATATCAGAAATATTGCTTAAGCTTTTCTCGGACGTTAGTTAAAATTTTAGAGTGAAGTTCGTTTTATAGGAGTGAAATGTAAGGAAAAAGTAAGGACAATAAGTTAAATAAATACCTTTGTGCATAAAGAGTAAAATAAGAAAAAACAATATCACTTTTGTCGGATGTCTTTTAATCTATAAGCTCATCTCTTTTGCATTGAAAAAGACGTTCCTTGTAATGCCGAAACACTTGTTGACACGTTGGTAGTAATCTGCAAAGTGTGATCTTAGAGGTCCCATTTTTTTATTTTACAGTAAAGATAATGTTAGTGTTCATTTTTATACAATAACTAACCTTCTAAGGGTGACATGGAACGCGTGTACTATTTTGATCTTTTAAACTTTAGAACATTTGAGATTCCATGTTTAAAAAAAAGAATAAAGTGTTTTATCCATTAAAAACATTAAACTGTTTACAATTCAAGTTATTTTTTCACTCATTCTAGATGCAATTCGATGAAATTTAAACAAAAACTTGAAAAAAAAAGCTTAAATAACTTTTTGAGGCATGTTTTTTATTTTAAGTACATGAAATACGCTTTTAATGGCACTAAAAATATCTCTGGTGCATAACATTATATATGCAAACAAAGTAAGATATTTTTCACTAATATCAATTTAACATTTGAATACTAAATTAAAATGATTTGCGTCTTTGAAACTTCAACAATAAAACGGATTACGGAACACCAAGTTGTCAAAAGTTTACTTCATTAATATTGTTTTTACGAACTTTTAGATCACGTTTCGCTTTAATTACACAAAACAAATGTAAGATTTGGTGGAAAAAAGTAGTTATACATCTAATAAAAGGCTATATCTTTTAAATAAATAGAAGGATTAGCGCCAACTTTTGTTTTAGGTTTTTACAATTAGGAATGGAGTTATGAAATCAAAATTTTAACGCTGACAACATTTCATTTAGTGAAAAGCATTGTTTTTCTTATAAAATATTTTAAAATCGGAACACATCTTGAAACTTTTCTATGAAACTTTGTTTATAAAAACTTTAATCAGATTCTCTGTTCAGAAAGCTTACCACATGTCTCTAGAGCATTTCCCTATTAACAGTTGAGTTGGAATCATTTTATATAATATTTTAGAACAACTTGAACAAGATCGGGTAAATTGGTCATAGTTTAGGATTGACAAACATCCTTCTTCTAAAGTCACTTAATCTAATCTTATAAGGCAGATACTATTTTAAAATTAATTTTACAAAACATGTACTGTTTTAAACGGGATTATTAAATACAAATAAGTTCATTTACAATATACAGTGTATTTCGGCTTAACCTGCAAAACCTCTACTTTCGCAACTGTTAGTTCTAGATGCATACTTCCAATTTCAAAAATATTCAAAATCAAATGCATATTGTTATTTTAAAACGAAAATAAAAATGAGTCAAATTGTGCACAATTTAACTTTTTATCCGGGACCCAGGTCCTCTAGCTTATGTTTAGAGAAATAATTCCCATTGAAAAATATTATTAACACAAAAAACTTGACAGTTGTGTGACCAAAACTCCAGGAGATATTTGAGTTTAAAGTTTTAAGGGACCATACAGAAGATGAGATTGGAATTTATCGCTCTTTTAGAAGAATGACAGGTCGTCAAAGTAACAAAAACAAGGTTTATATTTTTCATTGCTATTCAAAACTAAAAGCAAATGTTATCCCTTGATACGCGAAAACCACACTACAAAACCTCCAACAATTTACAAAACCACACTCTATGCACACATATAATTTTAAACACTTGTTAAGAGCCATTGTCTGTAAGAATCATGCATTAAGCATTTGTGATTGTTGACATTTTTAATTTTTTTTATTTTCACATATGTTGTTCCTTATCATAAATGTAATGTAAATCCGAAATTTGAGCTTTGTCTGACTCACCATTTTTGAGAAAACAATTTTTTTTTTGTTTAGGGGGCGTGGCACATTTTTGCCGGATTTTCAAATTTGCAGATTTTAATGTGCTTGTTGCTTGAAGCGCCCTTATAATGACATGGATTTTTTAATTCCATATTACTATATGGTCTTGTTAGATACTGTTACAGCTGTCAAATCGGTGACACTACGAGGGCGACGCCCACAAACTCCGTTTAAAAATGACCGAAAATGAATTTTTTTCTATATTCAAGGCCAATTTTCTCAAAGCGCCTTCATGATGACACCAACATTTTTAGATCATTTTCTAGCCACACTTACATACATCAAAAATATGTATCAAAATCGGCGTCATTATAAGGGTGCCAGCAGATATTGGAACTTTTATTCAATAAATTTCACAAAAACACAAATATTTAGAATCTAATTACAACTGTCGCCCTCATAGCAGATATCTGATACTACATTAGGTTGATAACCAACATGTTTGTCTAACATTTGCACAAAAAAAAATCGGTGTCACTCCTATTATTTTTGGAAATATAATCGTTCCAAGTTAGTACGTTATGGCGTTTTTTTTATATTTATTTATTTAATATTTTCACACCCAGATTTTTTTTGTACATATTTATTTTTAATTTAATACAAAGAAGTGTACCTTATAACAAAAACAGCTTTGGGCAGCAAGAGAGTCTTTTTCTTGAATAGAAAATGCCCGTTTTGATATAGGTACCAGGTGGATCTATTGTGCATAACATGTCTAGACTATTATACCAAAACTCGTCTTGTTTTTTCCGGCCAAACAAATTTATTTATTCCAATTGTTCTTGACATGCATTTGACATAAACTTGCAAATGGTCAACTTCTACTCTTTTTCTGGGATACCATGTTTTCCCATGCTTTAGTGCTACAAAATTAGCAGTTTTCAATAAGAGATGACCGTCTTTCTGAAATTGGTTTGACTTGATTCATAATGTTTTCTTCGTTTCGGTCTAAGTTATCCTCAAATTCGGTTCCAGATTCTGAATGTTCGCTTTCTTCAATATTCTCATTTGATGTATTAAGAATACATTCGTTTTTTTTGTTTCTTCTATCGAAAAAAAAGGATAGGATTTGTTTCATAGTACAATACTCTGAAGCAACGAACATTTTTTTCCCCGTTACGAACTGCATTTCTCATCTAGTGTGCAACTTGACAGGAATGTTGTTTTTTCCCAGTATTTTCACCAATCATAAATTGTTCTTATAAATACTCCTTCTGCTTTGAAGTGAACTTGAACTGAGCTCGTAAAGATAGGGACCATCCAATTTCATAAAATTGAACTTTTGGCAATGCAGGGGTATTTATTAGTTGAAAATTTGAAGCATTTATATAAGATGTTTGTAAGAGCTTCTCTCTATACATCTTTCGTATAAAATCCATTTGCAAGTTGAGGTCAAATATATGTCAAGAACAATTGGAATAAATAGATTTGTTTGGCCGAAAAAACAAGATGAGTATTGGTATGATAATCTAGACATATTATGCACAATACATCTGCCTGTACCTATATCAAAACGGGCATTTTCTATTCAAGAAAAAGACGCTCTTACTGCCCAAAGCTATTTATGTTAAAAGATACACATTTTTGTATTAAATTAAAAATAAATATGTTCAAAAAAACTATCTGGGGGTGAAAAGATTAAATAAATAAATATAAAAAAACGCCATAACGTACTAACTTCAAACGATTATATTTCCAAAAATAATAGGAGTGACACCGATTTTTTTTTGTGCAAATGTTAGACAAACATGTTGGTTATCAACCTAGTTTAGTATCAGATCTCTGCTATGAGGGCGACAGTTGTAGTTAGATTTTAAATATTTGTGTTTTTGTGAAATTTATCGAATAAAAGTTCCAATATCTTCTGGCGCCCTTATAGTGACACCGATTTTGATACATATTTTTGATGTATGTAAGTGTGGCTAGAAAATGATCTAAAAATGTTGGTGTCATCATGAAGGCGCTTTGAGAAAATTGGCCTTGAATATAGAAAAAAATTCATTTTCGGTCATTTTGAAACGGAGTTCGTGGCCGTCGCCCTCGTAGTGACACCGATTTGACAGCTGTAATAGTATCTAAGAAGACCATATAATAGTATAGAATTTAAAAATCCATGTCATTATAGGGGCGCTTAAAGCAACAAGAACTTTAAAATCTGCAAATTTGAAAAACACGCAAAAATGTGCCACGCCCCCTAAATTAAAATATTTAATTTCCCAAAAACGGTAAGGCAGACAAAGCTCATATTTTGCACAAACATTACATTCATGATAAGGAACAACATTTGCAAAAATAAAGAAAATTAAAAATGTCAACAATCACAACCTGCCTGATCCTTACAGACAATGGCTCTTAACTGCTATATTCCCCCCCCCCCCCCAAAGGTGTTATTGAGGGCAAGTGTAAAGTGGTGTAAGTCACGAAACGCTGCGTTTCATATCTCGGTGAATATTGGTCGCACTAATTTCAAACTTTTTGTGTTGGAACTATTTTTCAAGGGAGATTACTCCCCTAAACATAAGTTAAAGGACCTGGGGCCCGTATAAAAAGTTAATTTTTGTATTTTTTGACTAATTTTTATTTTCACTTCAAACTTTCAATATCTTAACTCTGCATATGATTTTGAACATTTTTGCAATAGGAAGTATGCATCTAAGACTAACGGTTGCGAAACTAGAGGTTTTGCAGGTTAAACCGGAACACCCTAGAAAGGTATTACTACTAGGTGTATTCTAGTAGAAAATTTTACGTCCCGAATAGTCTCTTCTAAATGTTAATAAAAATAGGAGCTTAGATCTAGAAGTATTTCGACTTGAAGAATTGTATAACGCTT
The DNA here is from genome assembly GCF_026930045.1 of Uloborus diversus. Lineage (NCBI taxonomy): Eukaryota > Metazoa > Arthropoda > Arachnida > Araneae > Uloboridae > Uloborus > Uloborus diversus. The sequence goes on from NC_072740.1 coordinate 81,742,083, forward strand.
TATTCTTTAATAAAGTAACATTTTTTCAGAACTCGCTTTAAAAATAATATTTTTGTAATACATAGTTTTAGGTAACTTAGTTATTGTTCGGATGGTATTTTTAATGTATACTATGTAGAAAACCTGCGGAATTATAACTAGCCAAACCATCGGAAATCATCACACCTTCCCTGATGAGAGTAATTAATTCAAGGAATCAAATATGATTAAAATTCTTTCTTAGCCAACTTTTAGCCATAGTTGACCAACAGAAATTTGCAATTTATTTAAATCAAGTCACTTTTTTTTTGTCAAGAACTAGCTCTATGGAGTAATTTTAAATATTATGGTTATTTATGGTAATTTAACATCTATTTTTAACTATGATCACTACGCCACCTAATATTATAAATATATTTGAAAAAGAAAATGTCATCAGGCTACTTAAAACTTTTTTTTTCCTTCCTAAAATTCAGTGCAGTGTGTTTTTCATAATGTGTATGTAAATTAACATATAAAATTAAACTTTTTAAAGAGATTCTTATATTTCATATCCACCTAAGTTGTAAAACCTGGATTTTATGACAATTTTACCCCACAATACCATGAATATATAAACGCATTAAAATATCTAACAAAGCAACTAATGATACTTTAAATAATGTTATTTTCTTTTTTTTTTAAATATTTTCTTATTTAATGAATTTAATTTAATTAACTATCACATCAATTTATTATTATAATAACTTAATGATCAATTTTATACATAAAATACAGCATTTTCATTCTTCTGTAATTTATTAATAAATAATTGTGTTCAAAATATTGCTACCGTAATTCGGTGATAATTGCCAAAACAATTTCTCCTAAATATTTTGAGCTGTACTTCGAATGCATTTGTATACTGCCGCTCATAGTTGGGTTGAAATATTCTATAATAAAAGCAATATTTTTTTTCTAATGCAGTTTATTACGAAGATGTTTAAAACATAGTAACCTAAAATTGACTGAGTAGCCTCAAAAAACTAACTTTATTGCATAAGTCTACCACTGTCAATAATTCTTTTGTAGGTATTTTTCAGTCTCAAATGTTGAATCATAGCTCTACGTGATTACAATTAATAACGAATAATTGAAATTATGTGAAAAAGATTCCAGAAATTATCCTATTTCGCCTAAAATATATTAAATGAATAAATTTAGGAAGTGCTGTTGCATAGTTCTATAAATGTTAACACGATTATATGTTTGAAAGTCGAAATTTCGTTTCTACTTTAATATGATTAACAATGAAACTGCTTAAACTTCGCAAACCAATGCGTTTCTTAATTAGATTTGAGCTAAACAGGCTTACAAAACTAACTACATTTTGTAATTTAAGCTCTACTTTATTCATTTAGTCAGGTAGCAGTTTGTTAGTAAGAGCAAAATAATTAACGTAACGAAGTTGTGCACTTACATTCGGGAGTACTAAACTTCGAGTACCAGCAACGATTTTGTTATCCTTAGACATGGGCTGTAAATTATTTCAAGTAATCAGATTCATGGATTAAAACAACTACGTACGAAAAAACATATCTTTCTACGTAAAATTGACATACATATCCCAATTCAGATGCATGAATATTCAAAGCATAAAGCTTAAAACTTATAACAAGAGTCGTCATCGCTGTAGTTTTTTTTTTTTTTTTGAATAGATCAAATAAAAATAATATAAATAAGGGTAGGTTCAATTTTGTTTTAGAGGATATTTGCTAGAAAGTCGGAAAAACAATTAAATTGTTACTGATTATTCGACAAGAAACAATTTGTTTTAATTCAAAGCAAATTATTTTGCTAAAAGATAAAAATAAATCTAAAGTTTACATCTCCATAACAATTTTGACCCCTGAATAATTTGTTCTATTAACGAAACATTTTAGAATTTCAGAACGCTTAAATTAATAATGATTCAAAAAATTAATCGTCCAAACAACCATTTAATGATAGGTTATACCTAGATTTTCTTTAACTCCGTTATTTCTTGAATGAAAAATAATCAAAAAAGCTTGCACTACAATATGATTAAAGCAAGCCTACCTTATAAGTATGATTAAAGTAAAAGGCTTTTACTGAACGTCTTTACATCCAAAAGCCTACCTTTTGAATGGAAAAAAGGGGTTCCTGAAAACCCCGAAACACGTGTATTTTGTAAACTGTTTATTTGTGCTAAACAACGTTGGATTTGTCCTGTTATTCCTCGGCACAGAGGTATATATTTATCGTTTTATTAAGTTAATGTTTTGCAATGAAAGAACAGTAAGACATCATTAATTCGTTACTCATACTATGAAACATACTATGAAACAGGCAAGAAAGAAGCTGAACACAAGTGGCTGCTGAAGAAGCTGAACGAAGCTCTTCTGAAAGAAGCTTCTGAAAGAAACTGAAGAACATGTTACATACTATGAAACAGGCAAGAAAGAAGCTGTTGTACTAGTGAAAGACAAAGACTACAGTGAAAGCATTTCACTGTAGTCCATCAGCATTCCATCGTTATCAAATGCAACCTCACGAGATGAAAATTCAAGCCGATTAACTAATCCAAAACCATCTAAACCATTCTACCTAAGTTACAAACAAATACGCGGTAGGTGACACTACTGGGTGTCAAGACGACTTTACCTTGCTAAAGGCATGTAACAATCATTCATATTTTTCCAGTTAAATGTATGTTCTTTGATAGCTTGTTTATGCAAAAAATACGTGTCTCACTGTTCTCTTTTACTGGGGGATCAGTGAGACAAAACTGCATTTGGTTTTTATTTGTTTCTTCGTTTATGTGAATTCGTATTGTTTTCTAGATCTACTTTTAAAATACCTTTTCAGTTACAAATAGTCTACCATTTGAAAGAAATTAAATTATGTGTTTTTTAGTTATAAAAAATGTAATTGAATTTTCGTGTCCTTCTGGACCCACTTTTTCCCTAGTGTATGAAGAAGCTATTTTCCAATATGATGTCGCTAAAGCTCTTGAACATGCTTCGTTAATTTAAATTCAAAAATCTATCTTGAATAAAGTGTAAGTAACCGACTGCGCGTGCGCGACGCAAAGGAGGGTAATGTGTTTATCAGTCTATGTATGTATGTCTGTTCCTATGTGGCGTTCTAGGGGCTAAACGCTTTGGTCAATTTTGGTAATTCTTACGTCAATCAATTTGTCTTAACCACGGGAGTGTCACTAAACATATGACAGTAATCAAATTTCACCATATCAACAACCAGGTGCCATATTTTGTCAGTTCGCGATCGGCGCACGTTTGGTGTTGCACCCTGTGTCGCACGCTACCTATGTGCGACAAATGCAGGTAGTTTTCACTGCCTGAATTTTTTTGTTTACTAAGTCTACTAATTGGAATCTCAGTGGCCGAGTGGTCTAAGTGATTGCACTTCCTTTCTGATTCAAGGAACCCAGTAAAATTTGAATGATCCCCGACTGTTGATCCTTCTATTCTGCTTTTGAATTTATGATTTGTCTTATCTGTGTACTGTTATAAAACTATTTCAACGGTGTAGTTATTCAGTAGTACTTAATAACATTCTAAACTACTGGGCTTATACATTTTTCTTTTTAGTTTTTTTGGTTTTTACGCAGTCGGGTTTTTTGTTTGTATTTAATATTTTTTTATTTACAAATCATAATTGTGTAACAGCAGCATTCAAATATGTACTAAGATTGAAAATCTTTAAAATTTTCTCACTACACTAAGATGAATAAATATTTTAAAAAGACATTGGCGCTATGCTGCATTTATGGCAGTAATTTATATCCATGTTGTATTTATTATAAGGCAGTGGAGAAACTTGTGCTGCTTTCTCGTCTTTCCATTACTGAATTCAAAGGGTTTTACATTTCACCTCTACTCTACTTGATTTAAACTTTAACAATAAAGATCTCAAGTTTTGGTAGCCGCTGGATTTACTCTTTACAAACTTTGAACTAAAGCATTCAAATGAATATAAGTACAGCTCAAACAAACTGGATTTGGGTTAGTGAAGGCATTTAATTTTAATAGTTACATTAATAAATTGGAATTGAATAGTAATACCAGACATATTTTAAGGATTTAAGCGAATGTTTGAAGCCTTATCTTTAAGAATTAAAAATGATCTTATTCTTAGAATATAGATAAAAAAACATAATTTATATCACTAAATAATATAATTTTATAATATAATTTAATCAAACCATAATGTTTGGGGTGCTCTTTTTAAAAATCTATGAGATAAGGCACAAAACTTTGACTTTTATTTGCATGTAACGGTAATTGAAACTAATGAATTGTAAAAAAAATAAACTTTTTTTTAGCATGAGAGGTGTATTTATAATACAATTTTTATAATTAAAGTGTTAAACAAAAAAGGAACTAGGAAATTAAAAAAACATGATGAATAACATTGTTCGCGTTTTTTTTTTTCTTTTTTTATACACACTGTATTATACGATGTATGTAATTAAATAGTGGCAACTGAACCAAGAAACTCGCAGAATAGAGGGCATGCGCAAGTAGAATATGGGAGGGGTGAGGTGGAACTGTTGTCGATGTGTAAAATGCAAAAAAAAAAAATCGGTCTAATTAGAAGGGTGGCTGTGTGGTGTTAAAGTGAAGAGTTTCGTTTTCATTACTCTAAAGCATGTTTACAAAAGGTGATCAGCGATTGTACAGTAACACTACAGTTATTAGAGGGTTCATTTTGACCCAAAGCAAAACTTTTTTGCAAACTGCTCCTCTGTATTTACATAAAAAGCTTAATCCTTCCTTGATTTTTTTCTAAATAACAGTGCTGTTCAATAATATAAAGTTTTCAAGAAGATTCATTTTTTTTAAAGTCAAACTAAAGGGTTATACCACAAAGTGTGGGCAGGTGTCATTTTGATCATTTTGAGAAATCCAAATACATTTTACTGATGCTGAAACAGAGCAGAACCTTAAAAAATGCCTCTTAGAATAAAACATTGCAAGATATTGAAGCATTTATAATGTTTTGTTGATAAAAAAAGAGCATTGGTCACCCGTTTCTGAAATGTAAATGAAACAGCGCTAGTTATTTTAAGGATTTTAGAAGTTTTTCTCAAATGCTTCATTATACATCTTTAAAATCTCTGCATTCTTTAAATAACCTATTTATTCTAACTATAACCATTTTTAACTAAATTTTAAAAGTATACAACATTGTGTAGGGAACTACGCAGATTTCTCCTCGGGGTTCACAATGATCCCCGCCGTATATTTGGGTATACGAAGCCCGCCCTAATTCTGTGTTAAAATTGTTGTTGGCCGTGGCAACAACGCAACAGAATCGTATCGTGGATTACTAGAAGCGTTTTGAAAAGGCAATACTGCATAGGACGCTGCATAATAGGTTAAAGCGTTTCGTTGGGGGTCGAAATGAGGCCACAGATTTGCAGCACAAAGGTCGGCCCTTCATTCCTCAAAATCAGATTGGTATTCTAAGTGGTCTCCTTTCCATAGGTCGTCGATGCAGTATCAGGGAATCTTTATCTTAAAAATCCAGGATAATTATCCTTAGAGGCTGGTGTAAGTCATCATGGGCCCCGAGCATTAAGGCACTCCGTCACTGACATCAATAACTTGCTATTCGTCCTAACGGTTTTCCAATGTTTGACAAAAGACAATCATCTTGGCTGGTGAGAAGGAATGTATCGCAGTTGTACTTGTAAGATCCTTAAAAATTGGTTTGTACTTTTGTTGCTATTACTTAATTCAAACCTTCGTAAATCAAATCCTTGAAACAGTCCTTTAAAACAACAATCTTTTACAGCAACTGCAGTAACAGCTCAAGGATCATGTAAACTTATGACGCATACAATTATAATGCTTCATAGATATGATTTGAAACTAGTACAAAGGACGCGGTGAGGAACTTAGGATAATGTAAGTAAAAATTATAAGTGATAAGGTAAGTAAAAGTTTAAACGATGTGCTCCAGTAAAGAATTACATGAACATCAGAACCACAATAAAAGCCTTATTAGTTTTGAGAACTGGTAAGTAAATATTCTTTCAGTAAAACGTTATTGGTCAATTTCTTGCATGTTTGATAGCTTCAAAGCTTTTATTTGATAAATTGGAGTTAGCTTTTTAACCTAACATCATCCCCAATGTCACACTGTAAATACATAATCATTTTCAATGTATGTAATCATAATCTCAACTCAAACGTAATTACTTTTTCCTTTCCTTCCACAAACTAGATACTTTTCCTCTGCATTTATTTCAATCAGAAACTTAAGTAAAATTTCATATATAATATTCGTTCTTCTTTACTGTCTGGTTTTATTTTTCTCTGGTCTCAAATAATATTCAAAAATCAGTAGAACCAGAAGAAAATCAAAAACATGTTTGAATAACGAAAGAAATACTTCATTCTTGGATCAAGAAAATAGGACCTCGTACCCAAGTTGCAGCAAAAAAGTTTTAAAAAATGAAATTATTCAAATTGGTTACTCTAAAAAGCGTTACAACATCATTTAAATTTAATTTTAATTTTAAGTGAGTAAAATTTAACGTGCATCGTAACTTTTATCTGGAGGTTTTTTCCCGGCTGCAAGCAAATTTACCCGCAAGGGCAAGATGGCTGGCATTAGGTAGATCATGCATTGTATAATATGTTTTTTCCTTTCATTTCCGTACATTTGAAAACTTTGAACCGCATAACGTCTCCTCAGATCAACAGTAAGATATATTAGCGTTATTTCTGGGATTAGATATCTTATTGTTGCTCTGAGGCGACGATATATAGAAATAACTAAAGATTTTTGAACTTAACGTTTTTAATTTCCTTTTTAAGTTTTTAACTTTATCATTCTTAATTTATCATTCTCAAATTCCATCTTAAATTTCTAAATTTGCTCTACTTTTCTTTTTGAATTTTTGAATTTATCTCTCTCAAATTCCTTTCACAATTTTAAGTTTTCCCTTCTTAATTTAATTTCTTAGTTTTTGACAGTATTTATTGCACGCGCTCTATGGTTGCGATTTCTCTTTTTTCCCAAATTTTGTAATTCCGAGCATGTAGCAAACATATGATTAATCGATTTTGCATAACATTAAAAATTACGAGTAAGAGAGACCAGGACTAGTTGTTACGCGGGGTAAATTGTGACATTCCAATACAAAAAGAACTGAGACGGTGAAACACACTTTTCTCATTCTAGTTGACAGCTTTCATTCCTGTGGCTTCTTCACTGGTTCAAGAAGTGGTTGCAATTAATAGCAAAGATGGCGTACATGAAAACACTGATTGTGGCTTTGTTATTAAAGTTGCAGTGAAATTTTATTTTATTACATTTGACTAAAACCCTTATAATACTTTACCTTCTGTAAAAGGAAAAGCATACGCTTCATGTACGTGATTCATATTTAAAAGATCAATGCACCTTCATTACGCTATTTATAGGGTATAATGCAAGTCATATGATGCAAGTTGTTACTGCTGCTGTGCGGCAAGTTGTTAGTTTGTAACAGTGAGCAGACCTTGATGACATGTTTACGCTGGAAAGTTATCCTCCAGTGAAACTGTCAGTGAGCACTGTCTCTGCCGACTTATGAACGAAAAATGTGTTAAGATTCGAAAAAATGACGAACATTGAAGAGAAGAGTATCACTTAATAGAAGAATAAAAATAGATGGAAAGTAAAATAACAAACACTTCATAACAAATACTTTTAAAAATATGTAAACACGCTACTTATTAATATTGTTTAAAATAGTTAATGTAGAAATTAACCCCGGTGTGTGACACCATACCTCATTCCGGACAAAGTTGCTATAAACTACATGAATATAATACTTTTCACAGATTGAATTAACGTAATGAAATACTTTGTGGAGCAATCGCATCTATAATAATGATAGTTGGCTTAAAAGTACGTTTCACAAAAATATTTGCAGTAGTTACTTCTATCAAATTTACCATACAATTCTACAATAACTAGCCCCGGTGTTCCCAGCATCAATCCAAAAAGGGTGTCTAAACGACAACTAATGATTTTAACCTAGTAAAAAAGTTATTAGAACTTAAAAGTAAAGTGTATATAAGTCAAGGTTTATGTACAATTTAAAGTTGTAAATATTTTAAGCCCAATAATAAGAATATGAACTACGATCTTTTAAGCTGATTGTACTAATAAAAGCAACAATGTGACGTTTCTTTCAAGATTCCTTTTTCTTCCAGATCAAAAAGTAGCATTGTTTTCCCCTGCATTCCTAAATTCAAATCAGCCATCTGATCCCAAGTGAAACAAATTAAAAAAAAAAAAATTTGAAATCTGATATTTTTAATTCAAATTATGTTAATCGCAATCACGAGTTGTGACAGGACCCTACTCATTGGAGTTTTTGTTTCTAGAATGCACATAGGCGTGTGTGTATGTGTATCAGCGTGCGTGTTTGTAGGACATGGACGCCACCGACCAGGAGAAGCGGATTCCGGGGGACCGTGTTCAGGACCGGAGGAGCCGCGCCCGCACAGGACGGTGGGCGGAAGTGCTGCAGAGGGAGGCGGGGGGGGGAATAAAATCAGCGTAACGTCAAGAACAATCAAATGAGAACAATAAGCAATCATGATAGCTCAATAAAGAGGAAAAGAGCGCAAGACATTATTGCATTATAAATTAGTGCATGAAATGTATTTATAATATTTTTATAAGAAAATATTATGGTTAAAAAAAAATAGGCTTTTCCTGGAACAGATTCAGGCTATGCTAACTTACACAAAATAAAATATGTTTCTATTATTTGTCTTATAACTGCAATTAGTCAATTAAAGAAAACAGCTTTATTGGAACATCAAAGTCAACATTATTACGACACTAACACTTTTTCTTCAATAAAAACTACAAGTAATTTGAATAGTATTTAACCAAGAATTTTTATTCATGTATAAATATTTAATAAATACGGGTTTTCTCTATACAATCAAATAATATATAAATGAAATGTTTGTGAACGAAGAATAAGCAATTGACATTTAAAATTGAATACGTACTAAAATTATGCACTTTAAAGCTTATGAATAAATTAATTAACCTTCAAAACATATGTTATAAATTAAAATTCATAATTAATAAATTTTTCAAACACAATCATACAAGCGCTTCGTTGTTATTTCCAAATTCTGCACTCTAGTGAATGGGAAAAATTATTTAATCCTCGAAGAAAATAATATGCACATAAGTACACTTTTGTTTTTAAAGAGCTCCAAATTCTTTGAAGTTTTAATCCACTTAAAATCAAAACGATATCATAAAGAATGGATAATTGAAAGAAATGCAAAAAATATTGTGTTTGTTTATGTTTAAACTTCTGCAGCCTGAAGCAGTACTTCCTTTGAATCTTTGATTAAATTAGATATTTCGTTTCTCAAGACTAAGAAATAAAGCTTTTCTAATAACTTCACGGTAACATTTTTGCTTAATGAGTTCCATGTCGACACAAATTGTAATTAGAGCAAGCAATGATTGTTTATTTTAGTTTTGTATCTTTTGCAAATTTCATTTTCAGGGATAAATTAATTCTGAAATCCTCTTAACTCATACTTCTAGCTCTTTTATAGCTTACTCACAAATAAATACAGGTTTTCTGGTATGAGTTTTAATTTAGATTAATTATTATTGACAACGAATTTATGCTAAAGGATAACTGATGTATTTGAATTTTATGGGGCAAGAAGTGTTAAATGATATCTTCTAAACTATCTGATAATTGCATAATTTTTCCATAACAAATTTTGTACGATCACCATACCTAAAAAAAAAAACTCAAATAATGTTTTATCTCGAAGAGTAAACATTTGATTCGTAAAGTAATTAATCCTTATTTCAGCGTAATATTTTTTCATATTTTTTTTTCTTTTATATAGAAATTTCTCACAAAAAATACAAGCTTTCCCTCCTTCTTGAAAACAAATGATCCAATCAGACAATATATTTATTAAATATACTAGACAGTCATTCTAGAATGATTTCCACTACTTTATTCAGCAAAATACACATTCAAAAATGCAATGCAAGGGCAGTTAACATATTGTAAGATAGCCAAGTCTTTTAATTGCGAATTTTACTGAAATTGACTTTGTCAAATACTCTATATATTGAAAACATAAAAGCAATCATCATCTAAGGAAAACCCTTTTACACATTAAAAAGCAATTTGAGTTACATATTTGGTTGAAAAAAGTGAATGTTTTACTTACAGCTTGCTTATAAGAACTTTGGAATTAAATTTTTGTAACATATGCGTAAAGGATGTATTTTTTCTTCAAATTCTAACTCTAGTGTATCTGCACTGAGGGCAATGGAATTATTAAATAAAAATCAGAAGTATCTTTGAACAATTCCCCGAAATTAACCAACTCCTGTTAAGCTTTAAACAAATCTGATTATGATTGGTCAATAATGCAAGCTCAATTGTTGTATACAAAAGAAAATGTGTTGCAAGATTTGTAAACTTATTTATGCACATGGCTAAGATCATCAGTTATGAATCTACCTACCCTTATCCATTGAATGCGAAGGTGGTAATTAAAGCTTGCTTGCTTCTTTACTTTCAACTTAAAAATGCTAGTCTTCTTAATGCGTTGAATTTTAGAGCTCATTTTTTCACTAATGACTGGAATGTTCAATATTATTCTATATATTCTTAGTTTCCAAACGGGTTGCCATTACTTACATTTTTAAAAACAAATATTTTTATTCAGAAAAACATTTCTCTTGTTGTTGAACACTTAACAAACTTCTGGCTATAGTTTTAGACTACAGTTAAGCTATTGAAATAGATGCACAGAAGTAGTAAAAAAAATTAAGAAAAGAAATTACAGTAAAATATCGTACCCCGAAAACAAAAGTGACACAAAAAAAAAAAAAAAAAAACAGCGGGGGGTGGATTAAGGTTTTACGAAATAATTGCTTTAAGTAGTTTAGTCCCAAAAATTAGAATGCACGCAAAATAATTATTCCGTGACGTTTGATGATTTTTTTTGTTGTTGTTGTTGTCTAAATTATTATTTGTTATTGGTAATTGCATACCAGTATTGAAAATTGTATACCAATATAAAATTTTGAAGAAATGAAAGTACAGTAAAATATCGTACCCCGGCATCGAAAGTGATACAACTAAAAAAAAATAAAAAAAAAACAGCACTGGGGAAAATCAAAGTTGGTTAAAGGTTAGCTTTAAGTAGTTTAGTCAGAAAAATTACAAGACGCGCAAAAAAAAAAAAAAAAAAAAAATATTGCATGATGATTTGTTTGTTTTGTCTAAATTAATAGTCATTATAGGTAATTGCATGACAATATTAGTAATGGTATACCAATATACAAATTTTAAGAGAAAAAACTACAATAAAATATCGTACCCCGGCAACGAAAGTGACACAACTCAAAAAAAAACAGCAGTGGGGAAAATCAAAATTTTACGCAATAATAGCTTTAACTTATTTTTAGTCGGAAAAATTACAATACGCACAAAAAAATTATTACGTGATGTTTGCTGACTTGCTCGTGTTGTCTAAATTAATAATTATTATTGGTAATTACATTCTCAAAGTTCTCAAATCTTTATTCTAAATTGCGAAATTTTAATGATGTGTCTTTATTGATTATATAGTTTTTACGCCACCACGCACCAGTTATGTAAGCTAATTTTGTACGAGCTTGGTGACAAGAGAGTGCATTACATCTTGATTTAAAATCAATAGTTAGTACTTTTGATTTTAAATCTTTATTTATTTTTTTTTTTTTTTTTCAAAATTTTGAGTTGCGTCACGTTTGTTGCGGGGAAGCGATGTAATAAATGCTATTTCGCATAATAATTAATTAGCAAAGTATACTACACTACTAGAGCCTGCTTATTAATAAGAATAACTAGTTTGTTTTATTTGGCTTTTTTCGATAAACACAGAGAACGGTAGTAATCATTTACAAGAAAACGAGTCATTTATGATAGAAAATTTAGGCTTGAAACCGTAAACAGAGTAAAAAATTTAGTTTTATGAAATTTCAAAAAAAAAAAAAAAACATCTCCTCGTGTACTATTAGTATAAACTAACTGGTTGACAATAGCAGCTCAACATAAAAATTTAAGTATATGTTACAATTAATTCGTCACAGCACAAATAAAGTATTGTGAAGTTTTGAGATTACAATCTAAATTAGTGATACATTCACACATGTAAAAAAACTTAAACCGTCAAACTAATTTTTTCTTTCATAAAAGCACATTACTTAATAATAAAAAGAACACTTCTTAAGCAAAACTGAATTAAGAATCAGTTTTTCAAATAGCGCCTTTGAGTAAAACATTAACTATAAATTGACATACCTCTCTAAGAATGGATGTAATGGAATAGCATCCATTTCATTTCCGAGTTGGAAATTCAGACCTTCCTACTTATGCATTTGCTACTTTTTATTCCTTGAATCGTACCATGAAAAATAATGATCTCAATTTCACATGCAGCTAATTTTTGCAAGAAAAAAAAAACAAAATACCAAATTCCATTGCGCCCAAATTACTAAAGTTTTCAAAAGATAAAATTGAATTTGGGATTTCATTATCAGATAATTTAACGTAAAAGAAATGTAAATTTCCATTTCTTTTATACTATCGCGCAAAAACTGCAAAGGAACAAAACCAAAATGTGTTATCTGCGTTTTTGCTTACTTCTGCCCGCAAATTACGGATATTTTGTCAAACTGTTAATCAGCTCGTTTAAAAATAAGTTTGACCTAGTTCCAAAGAAACGATAAATAAATTATATTTTATCTGATTCTTTAATTTAAAAGATCAAATTAGCTTAAAAAGATGCAAATTCTCTTATCTGATAATCAAATGAGAGGATAATTTGCATGCTTATTATGCTCCATGAAAGAAAATTTAAATTGCATTTTTTTTGAAGCCAAATGAAATGAGGCAGGTTATTTTCCTTTTAATTTGAAAGTTTTGGCTTTTAGTTACTTAAAATCATTAAAGTAAGTGAAATTATCGATTCTTATTTAAGTGTTGATTCAGTGCAGAAAAAAAAAAAAGAATTAAAAATATCATATTTTGCTACCGGGAATGTATCCTTTCGAAAGAATAAATTGTTAGTACTGCTATAAAATGAAGCTAGGAAATTAAACCCTCACTCTTTAATAGCATGTTCTTCGCTAATAAAAATGAAACTTTTTAATTTCATTAAAATAAACATAATTTAATTTAATAACATCAATTTGGAGCAAAAAAGGATTAAGCTTTTTATTTAAGAAATATGTATTGGTACATTTCCACGATTTAAAAACAATTCAAACTTATTGACAAAGCAGATTGTAATTTCGAAAATTGATTTTTTAAAGATGAATTGTGTTTTTCTTTATTATCATTATTATTATTTTTTTTTCAATTTTTTTCGAAAATTGAAGTTAGATGCTTAGCACTTATCTGCAATTATGTCTTAGCTTTAGCCATGGTTGCACTGATACTTTAGGAGCTTTCTTTTTAAATCAGGAAGGTGCCAAACTGTTATGTTTTAGATACCTAAGTTTTTTTTTTTTTGAAGATTCCTGATTTCTTCTAGGGACATAACTGATTTTTACCTGGAACTTTTCTTCGGAATTGTTTTTGCAATCCTCACTAAAAGTATCATAACTTCTTAGTCACGTGAATTTTATTTTGTTTGTGCAGACAAATTAAATAATCGACTTAATTGTAAAAAATCCAAATGAGTCCATCAAGTAGTACAATTATCTGTTAAAATTACACAGAATGCAAATAAACGTTTTGTGAGAAAGATGCTATCAATTTAAAATTAAGCTTTCAAAAATCAAATTCCTTGATATTTCGCAAGACGAACAAATTAAATCTTCCGGTATTTCTTTCCGGGTTCGCAAAATTTTAAATTTCTTTGAATATAATGTGTAAACTAGTATAAATTCCTAATGTTTACCATAGAGATTACTTATACTAGTTTAACGCTTGTGCAAACAATATTTGCAAATGGTGATGCAAACATACCTTTGAAGACTGCATTTTTGAGACCTTGCAGGCTTTATTATATTTTTTTTCTTAAGTAAATTTGATTACTACTCCGGATCAGAATATTTTGTTTTGCTCACAATATGTATTAAGTTAAAACGTAGCTCTGCATTCTCCCGGTAACAGGCTAGCATTTATTGGAGCGAAAATGTCCCTACATCTTTCAAATAGCAATAAATATTTTCCTGACATGTAGCTGTGCATTACAAATGATGACAGAAAGGATTTAAATATAGTAAGTATTTTGGTAATTATGAATTTATAGAATCGGCGCAAAACAGATTAACTTAAATTACCATGTTCTTGATAAGCCTCCACAATTATGACTACTACGTATAGAGTAATTGACAATTCTGTAAGAAAAGATTGAAATAGTAGGGGTTAAGCGAAAAATTTTTACAAAATGTTATTCATTTCATACGTATAGTTGAATAAAGGTGCCATATTAATGCACTTTCTCCAGAAGTAAGAATAGTTACCGTATTTTAATTCCCCTTGCAATACACTTTGTGAAAGAGGTAGTGTTTTAAAAACCAGGTAATAATAATAGATACAGATTGACTATTGTATTAAAGCAAAACATGACAAATAAGGCACTTTTAGTATATTATATTTAATTAACAATTGAAAGATTGATTTTTCAACATTCCAAATTACGTCACAAATATTTTTTTTTCATATTTATCGCCCTGAAGCACGTTTCGTTTTCCCACGAGGCGCATTAAGGGTAACTGAACCATATTTTCCCAAGTTTGTTTTCATGAACAAGTTTCTGGCACATTAAACACTCTGCAGCATCATCTTTTACTCGATTCTTGGTTGGGGACAAAAACAGGAACATTCTATCTGCAAATATAGCGTCTCCTTACTCTAACTAAAAATACTTTTAACATGGCAAAACTCTCAGGTTACTTCGTTTTTTTTTTTCCTACAGTAAGCAAATTTGACAAATACAACTAAGCAAATACATTCTTATAAATCCAACAGAGCATTTACAAATAGTATTACGATAATTCTCCTTTTCAAGAATCAGAGAGTAAGTGTTAAAAAACAGCAACGAAGAGGAGAGGACAAGATTCATTAAAACTTTCACTAAGAAATAGTTCTCCTAATTGTAACCAATAAAAAAATCGCCAGTGTCGACATATAGTGTCAGACCGGAGAAACTTAGTTGACGAAATTGAGAACCAGGACGAGAATCTGGCTAGTTTACCTTCTTTAGAGAGGATATTTGTTGGCTTAGAGGACTAATATTGAATCTGCAGCTGCCTAACACGAATCGATATGCGAAGCATCTGCGACAATTCTAAAGCAGTTCTTTATATTTAAAGCTATTATAGCAAGATAAAACAAATACATCGTACATATTTTACTTGTTTCAATACAATTTTAAGAAATTTTACAGTAGGTAACTAAATATTAATAGCAGTAATTTAATAGCGAAGAAAACTGATTTTACTCACCAATATTTTAGCAAATGAAGTCCTCTAATCCTTTGTCCAACAGAATTCAAGTTATCAGAACCAAACTATACTGTAACACCCAGTATAGAGGAAATAAAGGCTATTTTTCACTTTCACTAGTAAATAATTTACCGTAAACCGGGATGACATTGCCCAGTTTTCCACTTTAGAGTCATTTTCTTTTTATACTTGCTGCAAGAATATTGGAATAATGAAAATTTTGTGGTTTGGGGGAAGGCAAAAGGAATCGAGATCGCTAGTGCATTCCATTTTTGACACACTCTATATATTTTTAAAAAATGAAAAACTGAATGGACAGGCTTTGCCCACTTATACTTTTCATAGGAAAACGCCTTCAAATATTTGGTTGAGCAGTGTCAACTTGATCAGGGGTAAATAAAACCACACTGTCTATTAGCTCAAAACATTTATTAACAACAGAATGCAGGAAATGAGCAGAAACATTGAAAAGTACAGTAAAATGGGGGGGGGGAGAAAAACATTCTGTTTCAAACACTACATATCAAGGTAGTGTAGTTGTTCACAAGCAATAGTATTAGCAAAGATTAGAGGTAATCTAAACTTTAGAACTATTTTAGAATCCCCTTTAGAACTTTTCATACTGCTTTCAGGAGGCGTCAAAAAATCATTAATTTGGAACCCAGGTCATCACTGAGATCAGTTTTATCGTAGTTTAAGTTTTTTTCGGGTAGAACGGTGCGCAAGGATTCATTCTGATGATCGAAATAAGAGGATATAGATTCAGGACCTCCAATTGAGTCTTGATAGGGATATATTTTCTAATTTGATCTCTGAGAGCTCTTTTTAGGACGATTCCAAAATGACTTAAACCTTGACTTAATCTTTCACAGTGAGATTATTCTTGAACTTCACGCACACTTTGTCAGCTCGAGACAAGTAATCTTTAGCAATGAGCCGTATATCCATTTATGACAGTGACATGTCCTAATCAGCACAAGCTAAAACTTGTTTGATTATTTCGCTTTCCTCTGGCACTGATAGGAGTGTTTTCCTCCCAGATTATTTAATGTTTTTACCTTGAGGTTTTCCAAAATTATTCGGAGATTTTCATGCTTTTCAGCCAAATAGACAACCTTACCAAATCGACAACCTCTGGTCAACACCATCACAAATTGCCTTGTCAAGCACAAAATTCGTTTATAAGACATATTGGCGGTGCCCCAGTTTTTCTTAAAATGTGCGTGGCATTTCGCTAAGATTGTTTGAAACAAATAATAATACTGACATATATTAATAGTAATCATTAATCATGAATACATTTTCGAGTAAGCATCCATTTTTTGTATGAATCGAGTGGGCAAAGTGATCCCAAATTTCTTCTAGAAGCTGGGGTGAAATCGTCCACAGGGATTCTACCTAGGGTGTATGGTTAAAAAAAATGAAAATGCTAATTCTTCCTTATTATAAGAGCAGCAGGAAAATATAACAGGCGGTACTTACTGTCTAAACAAGTGGACTGCGCAGGTGTAATTCAGAGCACACTAAAATTCCCTTCTATTGCCTTACAGACAACGAAACAACCTGTTTAACTGAAAACTTATAAATAATCATTCAGTCCCTTCCGCGTGCATTCTACACAAAGCAGAGATGACATTGCACTATCTTATCACCTCGAAGCGGAATCTTGATGTACTACTTTTAAGAGGAGAAACTTGGAATTAACATCAGGCAAAGTCACCCCGGCGGGCGAAACCACCCCGTTTTACGGTACTACAATAACAGTACATTTGTTCTATGTGGATGAATTTGTAGTTCAACACCCAATTGTCGATTTAGTTTTAAATAAATACACTTTTCTTTCATTTTAAAAGTAATTCCAATGCTGTTAACTTAATACATTTTTCCAGTATACTGAAACATCCGGTTTATTGGAAAGAAAGACTTTTTTTCACTTTCATTAGTAAATGATGTAACACAATAACAATAAATTTGTTCTATGTGGATGAATTTTCAGTTTAAGAAGAGTTTTCATAGGTATAGAAGAGTTTTCTTTCTATTATTTTAAAAATAATTCCAGTACTCTAAACTTTATAAACATTTTCAATACAACGTGGTTTGATCACGAAGGTAAAAAGATGAGAAACATATGGTTCCTTACTACATGAAAAAAATAAGCACTTAAGCAATTTTTGTAGAATGTTTACATACTTCAAATAAATGATGGTACTTATCTTATCCTAATAAACTGCTTTAAAATAAGCTTAAGGTTTACCTTAAACTACTTTTCAAATAAATTTATTTAAAGAAAAGAAGAACTTATTTAATACTACAGAACTTTTCTTTATAAAATTTAATTAAATAATCCATTGAGCAACCTATTTTCTGCATTTTTTGTGAAGCATGGTAATCACACTTCAAAGTTCGACTCAAAGTAATGTGCTTTGTTTATATCTAATTACTTTTTTCTGTAAAATCTTTGTGATAAAATGGCCGTAAATCGTGGTAGCCTAGTTTTAAAATATATCTATTCAGATCAAGATAATATAGAATCAATTTTCAATCAATAAACAGTAAAATAAAAAAAAATTATTATCCATAAATGATATTTTTTTTGAAGAAAACTTTACGCAAAGAGCAATTAAATGGACTGAAAACCTGCTCCTCATTTTAGGGAGAAAACAGTTCAGTTTCGTGCAAAATATTTTTTATTGGAAAATAATCCTTAGAATTTGCATAAAACTCTTAATTAATATAATATTTAATTTAAATAATGTAAATGAGAAATACTTTAAGAATTAAAGGCCTGAAACACTAATGGCATCTTTCGAGGTTTAACCATTTTGTCAAAAGATTACATTTAAAAAGCATCTGCTGAAAAGTACACGGTATACGGATCTGATTTTTTAAAATAGATTTATTTACATGAAAAATAAAGAAAACACTTATTTATCGAAAAAAATATTAAAAGTTTTTGTGTCCTATATTTAAAAAAAATCGTCATAGTCGTACTTCTGTAATCATTGTATAAAACAATGTCGAAAACGTTAAGTAAATCTGAAAATAATTTAAACTTAAGTATCGTCAATTTTTACGGATGTTCATCAGATTAAATAACGCAAGGAAATGCGTTACTTTTGAAACTTCAGCTGGAGACTTTACAGATGCTACATTTCTTTAAAATGTAATCAGAGACAGCAATGAATATACAATCAAAAAGCAGTTTGAATATCCGTAATTCTAAGAAAAAAACTCGATTTAATAAGGAAACAATGTTTTCTCGTATCTTCATAATGTATTAAGTGATAAATTAAAATATGATAACAATTTATTAAAAATTACGTATTCGCGACTCAATACTAAATTTCCATAATTTTCAATAACCTGTCAAAAGCTTTTAGTTGGAAAGTAATGGTTTTAGATTTTAAAGCTGCATTATAGGCTGTATGAAAAAAACTGATTTCCATGAAGGATAAAAGAAGGTAACAAATATTTACTATACAAAAGTTCGGGAAAAGTTTTTTTTTTTTTTTTTTTTGCATGTAAAACATTATGTCGTTCTTCAAACGCATGTAAAAATGCAAGAATAAATGAGAAAAAATACAGCGTATCAGAAAGATAGAGGTTGGAGAGTTGAACATATTATGACTGCTTATGATTTTAAAATTTCGTTAAAAGACTTTTTCGGAAAGAAATTACTAATGGCTTCACAGCTGAAATAGTTTTCAGTAAAATAAATTACTTTACACCGAAAAATAGTTGGTAAATGCTTTTACATTGAAACAGCAAAAATTTTTCTTCAGTACAAAATATTACTTCTTCATTTAGTAAATAATAAAATAAATTTGGGTGATAAGCCATACAATACATTTTTTTTATTTTAAAGATAGTGTAGAACGAACAGCAGCTTTTTATCGTTCCTTGGTCAGTGTTAAGTTTTGATTAAATTATTCAAACAATTTTATTAAATGATAGCTTTAAGATTGTATACGCTATAATAAAACCTCTAATACATTGTATTACTTAAGTAGTTTAAATTCTAACATATAAAACATTACTACATTCATCTCTTTTGAATAAAAGCCAAGTAAAACGATTTACTTTGAAAATCATTAATTGTTGGTGAATAAGCTCAAAATGCTCCTGTTTAATACTAGTTATAAACTAAAAAAGAACACAGACTAGTATCTTGAAAGAAAAAAATCGGCAATTTACTCAGTAGAATCAATGATTTCTAAAGAATCAGGCAGCAGAAATATTTCCCTTTAACTGATATAATTAGCTTCTTGTCTTCAAATGAATGGTTCTGAAGCAATTTCAGCTGTCTCAAAAGAATTTTATGCAAGATTTTCTCCGTTTTAGGCTCAACCATTAATTACTGAAAGTAAGTAGCTTAATAAATTTAATTAAATTTTCATTAACTACGATAAATGATGCCTTGGCTTTAATCTCAGTAGAATTAATCTTTTAAAATAAGTTATTTTGCAAAGAAAACATTAGCGTAATGCAAATCATATGTTTGTTCAAATTATATTGCTTCTATATAAAAGGTTGTAGTCTTAAATAAAGAAATATGCCAATTTAATGAACTCATGAATCGGTTTTTATAAAAATGAGATATAGTTAGAAGAAAAGAGTTTCCAATGTGAGTTAAAATACTGATGATAAAAAAGAAGCTATTTACCATTGGTGTATATGACTGTCACTTCAACTACAAGAGTAGTCAGTTTGAAATGCTTCATAGTATGGAATTGAAATGTCAATTGACGACAATTTTTTTCCTAAATCTGGATAATAAGGAATTATCTCACTTAGAAAACACTCATAGTATTATCCCATTTAGACCGTTTTTTCTTATAAGTAAAGTAGTTCGTTGAACGGTAAAAAATTCCCAATTTAGCCTAATAGGATAAAATGGCACCAGTAGTAAGTTTTAGGAAAAAAGTTCTTGGTAGTTAATATAGTAGAAGGTCGTAATGTTGGTGTTTTTTGCTTGCTTGGAATTGCTCTTGTACTGGGTTCTGCTGACGAAGAGAACAATGATATCGAATTGATTTTTTTAGATTGTTTTAACGGAATAAAATTATGAGTGTAACAGTTATCTTGGAATTGTTGGAGGGTTGCATGATGCATAATTTGGAGCAATAGGCAAACGACAGAATTGACAAAAGATCATTTCATCACAAAGTCATTTAAACGCAAATCCAGCATTATGTAAAACTTCAAAATGTAAATTTCCTCTCCATAATTATGATCATATTTGCATAATTTTCTATTTGAATAAGAGGTTTTTACTCATGTTATTATGTTCTCAGACTCTCAGATCAATGATTTTTCGATTTTCTGCAACCAGAGCTCTGTAATTTGATAGGATTTTTATGTAGTTTTTCATGGAAGCTTTGTAATCGGTGATGCTGGTACTTAAAAAAAAAGAGAGGGGGGTTAAGATTTACCAATTGGTATTACTTCTGTTAAAAAAATTCTGTAAATTCCTTAGGCTTAAATAATAAGGAATATCCATGTCATATTTCAGGTAATACAAGTGCATACAGAATGACTAAGAAAAATAACGTGCTGTTTGCAACAATAATTGTTGTTTTATTTTCATTGCTTAAAATTTTGAACAATATTTTTACCCTATTAGAATAGGCGTCAAAACCTTCTATCTTTTAACTTTAACTGTTTAATGTCATGCACTGCCTTGTAAAACACTGACGGTTTCTGTCTTCTGCTGCGAAGGTGATTGAAAATGTGTTGTTGATTGCAACCAAGTTGAAAAGAACGTCTCAATGCCATTTCATATTTCTAGATGCAACGCTTTCATGCAGAAAATGTGCAGTTAATTAATTTAAAAAGAACTTGTATTTACTGAGGCACTGAAATTAATACGTACGCGTTATGCTGAATTTCTTCAAGATTGTTTTATTTAAGCGTTGACAAAACATATCTCATATAGTAGACTCTCTCACACTTGGCTCTCGATAGCCCAAATGACTACAGAAAACGCGGCCACAGTTGGGTAGGACGAAAAAACTCCGCGCAGAAATCCTCTTTCACACGCATTCTCGATAACCCTGCATTTTCAAAAACGCGGCCACTTTTCAGTTCATTTGGTCGAGTTTACTCTACTGTATCTTCTATACATATAATAAAATAAGATGTTTGTGTGTATGTGTGTGGCGCGCATCTTGGGAAAACGGTAAGGCCTAGAAAGATGAAATTTGGTATACAGGTGCAGTTTTTGCTGCAGATGTGCACCTCGGGCTTCGATTTTTGGTATTTTAATGAGAAAAAGTTATTTAATGTTTTATGTGATTTTTAGCACTTTTTAGCACTTTTAACCTCACAGACCCCGAAAAAACCACGCCAGACGAATATTTTTTGTACTATAGTGTAGGAAATTTAATTTTAAATATGATAAATGAAAAAATTTTGAAGGCAGAGCAAGTTTTGTATTTTTTATAGATTTTTGAAAAAACCTTTAATTTGCATTTTTTTCTGGGTTTAGTTTTTTTCGAAACCCATCCTGCGAATAGTATTGAACCCTCAATTCTAAAATTTTATTTGGTAATAGTAAAAACACTCTCCCCCTGCAGAAGAAAAAAGTTTTTAAAAATACACAATAGTTTTTTTTTTACAATTTTTTTAATGCAGAACGCAACGCGAGCTGTTCGCTTGCCGGCTGAGTTCCGAATTTACCTCATCAGGAGATCCAACTGAAATAGTTTGCCTTTTCTTCACCTTTTTTTAAAAAAAATTTTTGCAAGCGTTACTTTTTGCCACACTACGGGAAACATAGAGCCTTTTTTTTTTTTTTTTTTGCGGGCTATTTTGATTAAATAAATAAAGTCCGCGATTTTTTACATGATCTGTGTTTTTGTTACGGATTGGCGGTTAGGTTAGGTAGATACAGAGATAGAGATTGAGTGGACAAAAAATGCTTTTTTTTCGAACTAATACTTATATAAATAAAAAAAGATAGTTAATTACTGTCAGAGGTAGATATGCATAAATCGTATAGATAGATAGATAGACAAATATAGAGGTCGATATAGAGATGGACAGCAAGAAAGAGACATGCCCGTCATTTAAAAAACTTCAACGGGGTGCCAATGCCCCCTCGCCCACACACCATGACTTTGAAAAAACAATGCTTTCACATAAAAGTGGGAGTGATTTTTGTTATTTTTCGACAAAATTTGCATGAAGAGTACGCCGTTTGTGTCTCCCCTCCCCTCCTTTAAAAGTATTCCAAACGACGGAACTGGAGATAGGTCTAGAAAATATTTTATTCAAACTACCAATGATATAGACAGATATAGATTGATTGATAGCGCCACGAAATTTATTTAAGCAGCCGCCGAAGGCGGAAATATTGGCGTAAAAAGGCGAATGATAATATCGATACATAAAGAAAAACATTAATACCGTCGCTAAAATGTCTAAGCAGCCGCCGAAGGCGGCAACCCTGGCGCAAAATGGCGAATGTCGTAAAAAGGCGGACCAGCTGGTCGCCGAAGGCGGCTAGTAATAAAATAAAATAGTGACGTTTTGTAATTTTACTAGGTGCAAGGAGTAGCATACTCAAATTTGAACCTTGCATTGACTCAGTACTCAAGTAAAAAAGCTTTTGAAAATTTTACGGTTACTATATTTAGCTCTGTACTATACTTTGTGCTAGTAGTTGTAGTGGAAGCCACTATGCGTGGAAGTGTAATCAGTCTAAACACTACGATCATAGTGTCACAAGGAAAATAAAAATTATTCAATTATTTATTTCATTGTGAATGATATATCAATTGTACTGACTCAGTACACAAGTAAATAAGCTTTTGAAAATTTTACGATTAGCATATATAGCTGTATACTACTTTGAGATAGTAGTTGCAGTGGAAGTCGCTGTGCGTGGAAATATAATCAGCCTCAACGCTACGAGCATGGTGTCAGAAGGAAAATAAAAACTATTCATTTATTTATTTGGTTGTGAATGTATCCAAACAAAACTGCTTAAAATCAAAGTACCAGCATGTCATAAATGTAAGAAAGAACCAGCTGATATGTGCATCACATGAATTCCTTTTACCCCAATTTAATGTCATTTCCGCATTACTGGCAATTTTAATGTGATTCAGTAGTTTACTCTCTAAATATCACCAACAGTGGCCCAATTGAAATCAGATTTTTAAAAGAATCGCCAAATTTGTCGGGTGACCAAAAGACTGGCGATCTATCACCAAGTGTCCGGCAAATTATAACACCACTTAAGTCCACATCGAAATCAAAAATGATTCCCCCCAAAAAGGGGCAAAAGACCCCTTTAGAAACAGCCGAATGCAACCAAAAGGGGAGGTGCACAACTAGACCCCACTAGGAGTCTACGTATCAAATTTCAACTTTCTAGGACATACCGTTCTTGAGTTATGCGACATACATACGCACTTCCGCACATCCGCACATACATACGTACACGCAGACGTCACGAGAAAATCTTTGTAATTAACTTGGGAATCGTTAAAATAGATATTTCGCGTGTCTATACGTTTTTAGTCACTTACCCACGTGTGGTCGAGTAGAAAAAAAAAAAAAAAAAACTCATCATTCATTCGGGGGTGAGTAAAATGGAAATTAAGGTCGATTATTGAGTGAAAATTTTTTCGCGAATACAATACTTCCTTTTTTTTAAAAGGAAGTTAAAAACGAGGAAACAAAAACGGTACCCGTTCCAGAGACGGATGACGTTCGAAACAGAAAAACAATACTAGTTCTGTCTAAAGGAATGAACGATAACCTTTGTGCGGAAACTAACCGTACGAAAAACAACGTTTTGGTGCACAAACTTAGGAAATAAATTTAAAACACATTGCTTAGAAAAACGTGCATGTATTTTGTTTTTCAACTTTTTGCTTCACAACGTCATTTCTCTCGCATTCATGTCAAGTTTGTTTTATAATAAACCATTTTACTTTATAAAATAGCTACATTCCTGTTATAACATTTCGACCATTTCCAGAGAGAACAAATGTCAGTGAAAACTCACATTGCTAAATCTCAAAGAAACTCTGCAGACAAACACTAAACCATTTGGATTCTGTCTGCTGCATTTTATTTAGCAAAGCTGAAAATTGTTTTGTTTGTTCTTTGCATTTACTGTTCTTAGCATTGAAAAGAGAGACATAAAATAGTCAAAATAGAAATGAGCGTTCTATGAAATAAAAGATTTTAGCACCATGTCTAAAAGTTTAACCTTTTTGCTCAAAATCGGAAATACTATCACGAATACAAATCGATTGTTTGATTTTTTCTATTACAAATCTGGAGGAAACAACTTTTATGTAGAAGAAATGTAAATCGTTTAAAATGTTCTTTTTTTTTTTTTTTCATTTAAGTTTTATCGTGAAATACAATATTTCCTAGTTTAATATTCATCCATAAGCAAATATTGTTCACATAACTGTAGCACCAAAATAAAGTACCCCCCCCCCCCAAAAAAAAAGTAAACATGAGCTAAATGCTTTAACTATTAATTCAGCTAATATGAACATTGCTTACTACACTATATAAAACAATTATGCAGAAGTTTGATTATATGTACTGTTAATAAGGTTTCTCCTTTATTTAAAAACAAACAAACATATATTTCTGAAGCAAATTATGTAACTTCCTAATTATCGTATGAACAGTTATTGCAAAAAGGTCCATCCAGAACTAAACTTGCCAATTTTCACGTTTAAAAATTCAAGTTTATAACATAAACTGAATCTCTTCATCCGTGGTTTTAGGCTGCAAGTTTTATATCTTGTTCATCCATTAGAAACATGGTTCATGAAAGCAAAATGCATCTCTTTTATGCAAGAAAAAAGTCTAAAAGTAGACATTGCTCCAATGTTCAAGGAAAATCATGAAACGTCAAAGGTCTATTAGACTTGGCGGTGCACTTTACGATCATTCGGCCATATTTTTCCAAGTTTTGTAAGTAAAAATTTAATTCTTAGCAAAGTGTCAGCTTCAAAGCTTATATGCCTCCTCTTGTTAATACTTTGGGACATTTTTACATTTTCTATTTCTGTTTAAATAGTTTCTTCTCATAAAGTTTGTTTGAATCAAAACTGCCATTTAGATTAATCATTATGTATCTTTCAAATTCTTTCACAGTCTGAAATATTACACCTTTTCAACTGTTCAAATTCCTCCCACAAAATAAACGAGTAAAAAAATATTTTTGCGCACAATTTACGTCAAAAGACTTTCCGGTGATGGTTAAAAAGCAAATGCGCAGTTTAATTAAAGATTTACCTACGCTTGAACTTTCTCTGCACATACTCTCATACTAAAATCTCATGCTTAAATCACACGAAACATTCACCGTGTTTCATAATGACTTCATGAAAAATACTCTAGATAAACCTTTTGGAAATGTTTAAATGCAATTCTTCGTCATTAATTTGACGAGATGAGTTTTGTCAAAAATATTTCGTAATTTACACTTTGTCAATAATAATATTAATAATAATTATCATTAATAATAAATAAACAAACAAAATTTTCGTCATATGCGTCATCGTCAATTTGATGAAATAAATTTTCTCACAATTACGAATGTTCATCTTGTTTTGTGACCTGTTTGACAAAATGATTTTGTAAAGATAACGAAATGTTCGTCATTCTAATACCTTATTATTGCGACATTAAATTCAGTTTTTTTGCATTTTAATGTCTCCCAAATAACAAAACTATCATCATTTTATTTCCTTAACATTCACTTCTGATATTTTAAAATTATAACAGTGATACATTTTCAATGTAATACACATCAAGAGTGAAAAAAAATCTTCGGAACCTGTACTGAAAAAGTTCATTGGAACTGCAAAATAGAAAACTTTTATTGTAAATATATTCCGTACGATGTTTTCTCTTCTTGTTAGACATTTTTGAGAGACTTCTTTTTCTGCAAATTTATATTTTGAGAATGCAATCATTTCAGAACGTTGTGAAAATTTATGAACATTTGAAAAGACATATTTTTTCAAATAAAAGAAATTAAAATGTATATTTTTTTGTATTATAATTTCCAACACAGAAAAAACTCCGAACGCATTCATAGTTAGAATAGTCCAAGTCAATTTAGGCAAAAGGGTTACCTTCATAGTCTCGGAAGTTATTTAATTTAACAAATGAGCCAGGGAAATCAAAGGGATGTAAGTGAGCATTTTTAAATTTTGAGTAAAACACGTCTGAAGTTGCGGTCCTTTCATTGCAAAGTGTTTCTAATTGAAGCTGTACAGCAGCACCCTACCAGGGTTACTATTACCATCTCTTGCCCCAAGACATAGGAGAGGTTCACGTACCATTGGTACTCGCTATCTCTAAATATTTAATTTTTTCACTTACATCCATTTGCTTCTCACTGCCTCATATGTTGAAGTTCAGAAACAAGTAAATCAGAGTCACAATTTTGTTTTCTCCAAACCGTTCCTGACCTTTGTCAAAAGTTCCTCGAGATACAGACTATCAAAAATGGCAGTCTAGGTGCCATTTTTCGCTTGCTACAGAACTCTGGCAAAAACTGCGTCGATTCCAGGGTTGAGTCGATACAGTCCTTAGCCGCGTTTACATCAGACTTACGTACCTCGCATTTCCCTGCTCCAACTCCGTAAAAAACCGGTTGGAAAATACACCGTTCACATGCAAAAAGAACTTGAGTCCTGTATCCGAGAAAGTGGTTTTATCCAGCAGTCTTAGCGGCTATACTCAGCTAGTAAACAACTCGTTTCACGAAGTGTATTCTAGGTAAAAACCCCGTATTTACTGCAGTCGATAGCAGGAGGAAGAAATACCCACATTTACCCGGTAAATAACCGGCATGTGGTTAAAAGTAGGTTTTCTCCGGGCAGAGAAGGTCCATGTAAACGCGGCTATTAATTCCTTCAGTGGGTGGATAAAATGATTAACAAGCGTGCTTGAGAACTAAACACCGGGTTTCCGCGTTTGGCTGGCCACCTGACCAGTACATCTGCGTTTACAACCCAGAGCCCTATGTCACGATAACTGAGACTTGCCCACAGTTGGCCCTCATGGACTGATGCGCCACTGAGTTCAGTTTATCTCCGGAACGGAGCACGACATTTTGATGCAGTTTTTTTTTTTAATATTATTTTTTTGTTAAAACTATATGCACCATTTTTAAATGTAAGTTCATTTTTTTCCGCAACAGCTGTTTGAAGAAAAGAAGTTCATTTTTTTTTTTTTTTCAAAATTTTCAAATTTTAAAATATTTGAGTTTTTTTACCGTTGATCAATATCACTGCGTACTACTTTCCCTAAAAAATAGAGCTAACAGTTTGGAGTTCAACAGGTTTTAGATGTCTCAGAAAACGTTATGGTTTTTCAAAAATTGTGTATGTAAATGAAGATTTGGAAATTAAAAATTTTACTTAGTAGCAAATGATCAGAAGACATTTTTTTTATTTAGTTTTATTGCCACATTTTCATTTTTAGCAATTAATTTATCCAGGTTTTTTTTTTTTTTTTTTTTTTTTTTTTGTGAAGACAGAAAGGCAGTTTTTGACACTACGCTAAAAAATACCGTGCGAAGAAAAGTATCGGCATTATGGTTTCGACTGGCAACTCGGTTAAACACTGTGTTCATGTTTTCATAAAAAATATAACTGCTGAATGAAGAAGCAACTAAAAAAAATATATTAAATAAAAACAAAAAAACTTGACTGCGTAAAAGCCAAAAAAAAAGAAAAGAAAAAAGAAAAAAGATAAGCCCAGTAATTTAGAATGTTATCAAGTACTACTGAATAACTACACCATTGTCGTTGATTGTAAAACTATTTCAATGGTGTAGTTGGAGCCTCCGTGGCTGTATGGTAAAAGCTTCGCTTCATATGCCGGAGGCTGCGGGTTCGATTCCCGCCGGTGCCCTGGGTGTTATTTCCTCTCTATGTGCTGTAAATCTTTCTTGTGTTGTCTTATCTGTTAATAAAGTGGTCCAACATTTCGAGGCAATGCCACCAATTTTTCCGTAATAGTTTATTACGGACACACCAACAACAACAAATGGTGTAGTTATTCAGTAGTACTTGATTACATTCTAAACTACTTGGCTTATATTTTTTTCTTTTTAGTTTTTTCTTTTTTTGGCTTTTACTCAGTCGGGTCTTTTGTTTTTATTTAATAATTTTTTATTTCACACTTTTTAGTTAATTTTCATTGACTTAGTTATTACGATTATAAGACGGTAAATATCAAAATCTTGTCATTTCATTGAGAGAGTTTATATCGTGAGGTATATTAAGTAACTTCTCGTGGTCTAAACTACTGATCATTTTAGCTTGACTTAACGCTACATGTGCTTGACCTTTAGCAAAAATGCGCGAACCAAGTCAACCACATCATCACAACTATATAAACAGCCTGTATAACTCGGAAACGTCGTCAATCAAATCTTTCTCGCAAAACTAAAAAAGACAATCAAGAAAGCACACGCCGCGAAACTCAGTCCCTTGAATCAAGGCAAAAACAAATGCAACATGTTAAAGATTAAAATCGAATTCGTAGACTTAGTAAATAAAAAATTCAGGCAGTGAAAAAGCTACCTACATCTAATGCTCGCTGTGTCGCACGCAGGTAGCATGCGACGCGATCCCGAAATGACAAAATGCCGACTGATTGTTGATATGGTGAATTTTGATTGCAGTCATGTGTTTAGTGACACTCCCTATGCTAAACAAATCAATTGACGTAAGAATTATCGAAATTGGCCAAGGCGTTTAGCCTCTAAAACGCCACATAGGAACAAACATACATACTAATAAACACATTACCCTCTTTTGCGTCGCTCAAGCGCAATCGGGTAAAAAGGAGTTCCTTGGAACCCTGAAACAAGGGTCTGAGATCAATGAAAATGTGGCTTTTTCTAAGCTTAAACAGCTTTCTGGTCAACTGATACTAAATAAAATTTTTAACTTTCAAGTCAACATTTACGTATACAGTTACTGAAAAACCCTCATTTTCCCAAATGCTTCCAAGACTTGTTTAAACACAAAAATAAAAGTTTTCTTTTTATAAAAGAATGTAGTACAAATGAGATATTGATCAACAGTAAAAATAGCAAAGTTTTTGAAATTGTACATTTTGTCAAAAAACAAAAACTGATAAAAAGCTCGTTTTCAAAAGGCTGTTATACGAAAATTTGAACTCATATTTACCAACAGTGCATAC
Organism: Uloborus diversus; assembly: GCF_026930045.1. Lineage (NCBI taxonomy): Eukaryota > Metazoa > Arthropoda > Arachnida > Araneae > Uloboridae > Uloborus > Uloborus diversus. Next base: position 81,771,804 of record NC_072740.1, read on the forward strand.
AGTTTTCAAGAGAAAATCATTGTATTCAAAATGGAAAAAAGATTTGATTCAATATATCGCGCTCCGCACCAAAAATAACGCAGTTTAAAAATTTTGTCGAAAATCGCAAATACAAAATGGCACCCAGGTTGCCATAATTGGCAGACTGTATCTCAGACCAGGGATTTTCTAAGGAAAAACAAAAATTTGCTGTAACGTACTTTTCTGAATTTTAACATAGGTTAAATTCAAATATTTCCGCTAGCATCAATGTAACTATCCTGCCCGGAGCAACGTAGACTATACCAACTGATTAAAAAAATTTAAAAACCAAATGAAATGTTTGCAATAAAAAGTAGTCATTTAGCAAACAGAACACACATAGTGAAGTTAAACTTAACGAACGGGCATTCTTTCAAAAGTTGTCGAAACTAGGCAAAGAACTCGAATAGAAATTGAGAAAACGGGACATTCAAACAGAAAACAAAAAGAAGTTATTTTCCTTATTATATTCTGCCAAAGACACACCGTCAGTCTATTCAAAACTTTCCTTTTCACTCTAGAGTAAGAGGCTCTCTTAAACATCTGCATATCTTTTCCACATCAGTGGTTTTAGATTTCAACGAAGGAACTGAGAAAGCATTTCGAAAATACTGATGAAAATTCTTCGGCAAGTGAGAACATTCCTCAAGCATTTAATCTAACAAACTGCTAGATCATCTCGACGATTTCACGCAAGAAAACATCGGACATTCCGTTTAAATATTGTGGAAAGCTACGTTGAGTGTTTGCATCAGTTTATTTTGTACCAGTAACCGAGGAGATTTCCATCGTTTCAATCACAGAGGGATAAAAGCAAGTTCATTTTATTTTACTGCGTGCAATAACATAATACGAAACAAACATCAAAATAAAAACGTTCAACGTACTTTTCAGAGAAATCAGTAGGAGTAACATTTTTATAATTACAATAATTGTAATTATTTAACCATATTAAACTGCATGAAATAAATTTTCCTCGTTGTTAGTAGTAATCAGTAAATGGTTTTAAACAATAGTGGGAATAATTCTGTGAATATTTCAAAGCATAAGCTTCTGAACTCAAAAAAAATGTTTTTGAAGAAATCTTCATAAAAATATTGTCAAGTGCTTCAAAACATCAAGAAACCATATCATAAAATTTGTTTTTCAAGTCGGATTTATGTAACAAATCATAAATATCACTTTTTTTTTTTAAACCGGTGGAATGCTTCCCTTTGAAAATATGTGTGAGTTCATAGCAGTTAGACATTCAATTGTCCTCTACTAAAAGACAACCAAAGTTTACTGCCAAATTTAAATTTAGAAAATAATGCATGCTATATGCTGAGTTAAATCGAAATCCTTCCAAAAATGTTCATTTAGTTTAACATCACATTGCCCTACCTGGGCTCTTCTAGAAGAACATATGTTGCTGGTCTTACAATTTCACATTCAACAGAAAAAAAAGCAGAAAAATTTCCATCGGGAAACTCGATAAGTTTAAAGAATTGTTACAAAAATCCTTTTACGGGGTCTTCGTTTTATATACAAAAATAATTTAAGGTGCATAACAAGATGAAGAAATATTTTTTCTTATGAAAATAAAAATATAGTTGTCTATAAAAAAAATCCAGTTCAAAAATAAGGTATTAGAACGATTTTGCCGTGGGCAAGTAAAAGGCAGTAAGTGCAAATTTTTTATTTTTATTTTGTTTATAATTATTTATTTATTTATCTATTTGCATTTTTTCTTATTCATTGTGCGTTAGCTTTATTGTAAAAGCTTGCTTATTCGGTTTCCTCTGAAAAAAAGTCTAATTTCCACATTTCACTACTGTTAATATTAAATCCAAAACGCGTTCCTTCAAATATCTCAAAAACTCATTTCTGCAGATACTGCCGTTTACCTGCCCACGGCAGAATTTAAAATGGTCAATAAATTTGTTTTCTATCCTTAGGAAGATCCTGAAAAAAAAAGAGGCAAAAAGAGTAATTTTCTGAATTTAAAGAAAAAAAAACGATTCCGAAGAAAACAAAAGAAAACTACATGAAATACACCTCCAGCTCATTCATTCCAGCCGAAGATTGCAGTTTCGCGCTTATTAACACTCATCAGCACGGCATAGGAAGTAACTGAGCTGGAGGTGGAAAACAACTTAAAGAACCCAAGGTTGCCAAACAAACTGGTAGCTAATATAAAATTAGCACTGGCCAGACGAGCGACCGAAACACTGGTTCGGTTCAACTCGAAGATTGAAGGCATGGTAATTTCAGTAAGGTAACCTACTGAAATAGAAAAATATTTTTTTTAAAAAAACATTAATTTTGAAATGTTTACTCTAATAATATTATGTTGCGAGTGCGGAAAATTTCGGCAATTTGTAACTAGGAAGAAAACATCGTTTTTATCATTAAAGTTGTTCATGAAAGTTACTTGGTATTTAGTTTTCTAACTTGTATAAAAAAAGAGTGTAAGCGAAAACCGAATTCAAAAAGATTTATCACAATGTGATAAAATTTCGCGTCTTAACTTGAAAGCATATACCTCCTTTTTGATGATGAGCATCCCTGAAATTTGGAAAAAAATTAGTCTAATTAGTCTCTTTTTAGTTAAAAATTAGTCTCTATAAGTAAATTTAGTCTAATTAATCTTCTCTTAGTTAAAAATCAGTCTCTATAAGTAAATTTAGTCTTCTTAACGAACAATAGTTTACGCATTATTTTCATAAATGAAACCTATTGCGTTTAAAGAAGCACATTTACATTTAAAAAAATGTGCGCAAGATAGATGGTGGTTTCTCAGTAAATAGAGACTGAAAATTATGCACAGAGATTAGAGTAAAAAAGGAAAAGGTGTTTTCTCGTACACTATGTAAGAGAGTCTTGTAATGATGATTCTAAGACAATTGTGCATTAAACTTGCACTGTTAAAAATTCAGGAAGATTTTCTGGTAATTGTTACTGTAAAATGGCGGACTAACGCATAGCTGATTTTTACGGTAATTTATACCAGAGAAATAAGCGATCCCAGCGCCAATTGGTTGCTGCGGCCTACCGAGGATACCGTAAAATTTTAGAGTAACATTTGATTTTTACGGTAATAGTTACTGGCAACATGGATGCCAGTAACAATTACCGTAAATTTTCCGGAAAATTTTTAACAGTGTGTGGTCTACTGTATGAATAGTTATTTGCTAAAGAAAAGTAGATTGAGTGAAAAAAAAGGTATAATTTTTTGTAAATAAACATGTAAGAAGTTCTCTGCAAATCTGGATAATTTAACGTTATAATGAAAATCACTTTTCGATTGAATACTTATAAAGTTTAAAAAAATTGTGTTTGGAAATTTAAATCCTGCTGCTGATGAGCTATGATAATGTTACCAAAAGATGTACATGAAGATGAAGAAATTATGTATAGGATGTATAAAATCTACAGGGTAAGTCAAAGGAGCTTGTAAATGCTTTTAAAGAAAATAGAGCGAAAGAAAATAAGGATATAGGGACGGCAACTTGAACCGAAAAAACTACAGGGAAAAATTGCAATGTGGGAACCAGATGAAAAAATTCTTGTCAAACGATAATTGACATTCGGAACAGACGTTTACAAAGCAATGTGTCTCACTTTCTTACCATCAAACAAGCTTTACAGTGTCGGAGAACTGATTGCCACATTCGTTCGAAAATACGAGCTACTTCCCAATTCCCGCACATTTATAGCTGTAACGGCAATTCTGGCGACGATGACTGTGTTCCAGTCAACGGATATCTGATAATCCGAGTCTTTTAGGAAGAAAATAAAATCCCCAAGAAAGGGGACAGACCAGTTTCCTTACGCGATTGTGAGAGTATGTAATTAGTCCCGAACTTGTTGGGTTAGAAATTCAGGATTTTTGTACTCCTATGTTATTTGTATATGCTTTTTGGATGTTTTTCTTTCCTAAATTTTTGAGGTATGCAACATATGACGACCTGCATACAAAAACTGCTATTTTTTCTGTAATTAATGAAGAAAGTCAATTGAGATTCTTTATTATTTTTATTTATTTATTTATTTATTTTGTCTATGATATACCTTTATAGATTTTCGACAGTCTAAGAATTAGTAAGTAAAAAATAATTTTTGCTTGAACTTCACAAAGAAGTATATAAGTAAAGTATTAACACTCAGAAATACTAAGAGTAGTTAAATTTGAAAAAAAAAACTTTTTAAAGTTTTGTTGGTTTATTGGATCTAGTTTAAATACAAAATTTCAAGAACGTTTTCACATAATTCCAAAAAAAAAATAATTTCTGAGAATTCTTTAAGCTCATGAAGTTTAGGAATTTCGTTCGTTGTTAATTTCAAAGATTGAATCGGACAGCTATAAATTACAACATAAATCAAAATTTGAACAGTCAATAAAATGGCCAAGTGTGTATACGAAGTGAGGGTTGACGTAGGTACTGTTGAACATTATAAAGAACTTTCATGACAATATTTTTTTAACAAAATTATGTCTCACAGAACCTTAACTTTCAAAAGACAGGAAAAGTTTGGTTGGTTGGTTGTCGTATTACGGACATGGCGAATAAAACATGAGGATATTATATAGGACCAAATTTCCAAAACACTGCTTTAAGTATATCAAGACAAATGTCTTCTTGTGACAGTCACTAATCTGTTGTAAGGTGGCCAAAATGGCAGGACAAGAGAAAAGATGTTCTGGTGACAGTTCTGTATCAGGGCCACCGTTTCTGTAGTGTAAGTACTTTTTAGTTCCACCTTTTTGAATTTCCATCCTCTCAGGTTGCATTTTTTGAGTCTGGTAAGGGTATTCGCCTTGGGTCTAGCTTGTATTGAGTTCCCAAATGTAATGTTTGTTTTACTGACTTGTCCTTTAATCTAGACTTAATATCATTCAATATTACCACGTGGCGAAAATTATCATTGTTGAGCTTCCTTGCTTCTTTCAACAAAGCATTCGCAATCTCATTTTCATGAATTAAAACATGCGCAGAAAATAGTACGGTGGGAAAAAATGAAGAAAACACACTGTCTTGCTGTGTTACAGCACCAATGTCACAGAGGATTTCCCACCATTGACCATTGGCAAATAAGAAAACACTTTACTTTTTAAGGACAGGGAAGAAGGTTTGTAAAGATTGACCTAGAAACAAAACTGCACGATTAACATCTCACATTTTCTTGGATTCTTTACATAAGTTTAGCAAGGAAGTAAAAAGAATAACAGAAGGTTCTGATATTCATCGGCCAATGGTCAGTTCACATTAGAAAATCTGCCAAATTTCAAAAGCATTAAAGTTGTGTTTATTTCAGAAAATACCACAAGCAAGATTAATCCTTTCAATCTGAGTGTCACTCGTTGTGTAAAAGTGCTCAGTAAAAATATTTTAGTTAGCCGACTTCTGACTACTTCAGAAACAAAACGTGCAACGGAAGACGAATTGAAGCAAATGTCTGCCCTTGATAGTTTATATTCTCATTGCGGGGAAACACCGCAAACAGTTACATTAAAAGGTACTTTAAGAAATTGGAGTTTTGTTTCCCACCTAAAATAAATGACAGGAGCCCGAAAAGGAAAATGAGCATATTGAAAATGAGGAAAATTGTAATACTGTAACTGGTGGACTTGCTACGAGTTCTCCTAACAATTTCTTGATGTGGATGAAAATTTAATTTCAGCTCAACTGCGAGAAATAGGTGACAAGGCATCTGAGACGCCATGCCACCTACAGGTGGAAAATAAGATGAAAAGGATGGCAACGGTAGTGAAGAAAATGTCACAAAAATCCTTCAACTAACCCAAAAGCATTACAAGCATTAGAAACTCAGCTTGCCAATGTTAAGATCACTTCTGGAAGTGGATTAGATTTTTCACGCCTTGATGAACTTGAAAAAACGTTTCGTGGCAATCCACGAAAACAACCTTCAACATCAAAATACTCGCAAGAAAAAAGGTATCAAAAGGAACTTATATATTTAAACATTTAACCTTTTTTTTTAACTTAATAAAACAGTTCACTGAAGTTAAGCAACCTAATAATACAATATTTGCATTTCGAAACTATGAAATCTTATTTACTTATGCTTCAAATTAATGAGCAATTACTATATATACATTCTATTGATGTTCATCCTTAAGCTCCCTTCCTTTTTTCTTTTTTCATTATGTGCGTTTTACGAACATGCGCGCCTTTGCAGCGATTCCCTGCACCAGCGCATGAGTGACAGAGCGCTGTAATTTTACTCTAAATAAGCATTATATTTCAGTATTATGGATTTCGTTGGGGGAATAGAAGTTTAATATGTTACAAAGACAGCTATAATATCACTGAAAAATTTGAGGATTGCCTTTTTCCTATGAGAGGTTGCTTGCGAATCGAAATGAATGAAGCACAACTTCTGTGTTTCATTCTTATACCAATGTAAAAATTTATGTCATGAAATAGCAACATGCATTCTTCTCAAATTGGAAAAGGGATTTCATTTTGGAACTCTCCTTCATCCTATGTTAAACAAAATAAGAAAGAAAATGTAACATTTCCGAGATATTATTTCTAGCATAGCTTCTGAGGATATTAAATCTCAGAAGCCCACGACTTATTTAAAATATGAAATTAAGATGCTTTATAGAATCTATCCCCGCCTCTTACACTACAGTGATAAACAAAAGAAAACAATTACTTTATGTAAAATAACATTGCACGCACAGCAAAGATTTATGGAAGGATGGTTTGTAGAGATTAAAAACGAAAGTAATGTAAATTGAAACATCTAGAAGGAAAGGGGTACAAGCTGCAAACATTACATTTTTAGATAACCAGCAAAAGTAACAGGGGATTCCCCAATACGTTTTACGACGACAGTTGTTTATGGTAGCTCTAACGAGCTCTGCTATCCAATGTTGGTAAGAATAGGACAGTCAGTGAAATCCCCTATGTCATTTGAACTTTTCACTCGTATCGCTTAAAATCTTCCTTTTGTCACTTAAACCACTTTGCGTCTCGTTGCAGCAATTCAGCTTCATTCCTTTTTCCGAATGCAGGTATTCCCGTTTGTTTGAAATAGAGTGGTCTCGTCAGAAACAGGAGAAAAACAGCATCACTTACAGCTGTTGTTGGTAATATGAGATGATTCAGACCGGCTTTCAGAAAGAGAACGAATATAGCCAAAATTTGTAAATTCAAAACCTTTTTTCTTTGGGATGCTATGTATTTTGCTCATTATAACTAAGAACTGAATTGAATGATCATAATTTAGTTACGTAATAAATAAAATTGTGAGTAGTTTACAAACACACTAAGGATATTGTATTTGAGTTTCGAAAGAGTTTATGCATAAACGTAATAAGGTCTTGGCTAAGGCCTTTCTTAATAGGGTGCATTTTGTGGTTCGGTGGAATCTTCCATTGTTAAGTAATTGCATTGCATTTGTTTGCAGATATACATTTTATAAATTAAAAATCATCGATTTGTTAATTTATAGAAGCAGCCCAACAATTTATTTTAATGAAAAAATTTTAGAAAGTTCAAAAAATGATTTTTTTTTAAATTTGTTTATTTAGAAGCTCAAAAATAATAGAATAAAATGACCGTTATTATTTAGGAAGGAATACGGCGAATCGCACTTTTATTTGGTGTTGTCCCATTCCTCCCGCTGGAGAAATGTTTTTCAATGTTTTTTAAATAAATCATGTTTAACTTACAGATAAGTGTTATTTGATGGTTGGTTTACAAACGATATACCTTTAAGTTTGTTATGCATTTGTAATTACATTATATTATGTTTTTATTTTTATCTTTACATGACTAAAAACGTAATTTTTTAAATCAAGATTTGTATTTACTTTTGAAGTATCATAATAAAATTTTCTGTTTTTAACACAAACAATATCGTAGCTTTTGAAACAATTAGAGCCAGGCAGGAGTCCAATTCTATTACATCAACTGAGGAAAAGCAAAACATAAATTTTACTGATATCTTTTGTCCCATTCCTATAGACTCTCCCCAATTTGCTTCGATTAGAAATCGTCAGGACCTTTACATTCTAATAACTTCCATAGATCGCCGTGATTTGCATTTGCTGAAAGTTTTAGCTCAGCTGACATATGTCAAATGTACAATATTTGATGAATAGTGGAAATGAAAGTTTCTATTTCATTCTTTAAACTGTTCTATAGGCTTTCGCTTTTGAACAGTTTATTTAATGTTTCCCAAGCATGATGTATCATTGCTCATTTGGGATATCGCAATAAGAGATCTTGTAAATTATTCAAGTTAACAAGAAAATACAACGTCTAATTATCGTTTTTGCTTTCTACAAGTATCTTACAGACATTTCTTATGTGAAATTGTTGCTTTTTACGTTGAATTACACCTAGGTTAGCATTAATACTTTGATAAAACATGACGCTCCATTAAAATTAAAGTTTATTTTGATGGTATGTTACAAGCCCTATTTTTTGTTGCTGTCAATTAAACAATTTGAAAAAAATTCTTAGACTTGCTTGAATGCTTGAACAAAAAAAAAAAGAATAATAATAACGTAAAATTGAAAAGAATATGACCCAAAAATAGCCTCATATTGGAGCAAAAAAATAACTTAATTTTTAAATATTGATATTTTTACGTTTAACATGCATTTATTAAGTACAATTATTTAAATCCCGGCTCCCTTATCCTCCAACTGTTGTGATTACAAAAATTGCTGTTATTTCAGAAATGTTTCTTCGAATTCAAACATTAGAATTTACAAGCACATTAAAATGATCTCCACCGTAATACTTGTGAAAACGCAGTGAATTTAAAGCAAAACTTATACACTTTGAGCAAAAACTTATTTAAAGAAACACTTCACAAACAGATAAGAATAAAAATATATATAGTTTGAGAATATCAGAAAACACTTTTATAAACGATCTCCAGAATTAGTAATGATTAAAAAGTATTGTTCGTAAAAGATACCCAAGAGAACGATTTGAACAAATTAGTTGATAAGAAAGTTCTGTATTTGGCTGCTAGCCATTGTTTTTTCATCATTTTCCCTTTGATATCTCCAAAACAAACTGCTCTTAGCTTAGCTGTAGGTGTCCCAAATACGAAATCACATTTAGACACTAGGTTAATAACTATTTCACGTGAGTATAAAACGATATTTAAGAGTTGTAATTGTTGCTGAAAAAATTTTCCCTAAAACAGCTATAATAATTTAATTTAAAAAAAAAACCTCATTTTTTCTAGTTTTGTCTTCACACCTGCTTCTGGGGGATTTTTTATTAATGTTTTATTGGATACAGCGGAAGATTTATAACGTACGCTATTTGCATTAAATGTCAAATATCCTGAAATTTTACGGTAAAAGTTAATGGCGTCTATGTTGCCAGTACCTTTTACCGTAAAATACTATTTTACTGTACAATTTAAAGGTAGAATAAACGAGAGTTAAAAAAGGCAACATGCGAGCAGTATGTTCGAACTCGGAAACTTCGTATTGTCAGGCAGCGTTGATGACCAACATACCTGACGGTACACATCGTGAAAGGGGAAATACATGTTATCTGGTTCGCACTGTAAGTCGCGTGGTGCATCAATTGGCGCTGCAATCGTTTATTTTTGTCGGTACAATTTACTCTATTTTTTTCTGCACTGTAAACACTCCATTTTAGAGTAATATATACTGTAAAAATATCCTTAATTTTTTACACGTAGAAGTACTGTCGAACTCGCTTATAACGAACCCAGATTTAACGAGAAAACGGATTTATCGTGGATATCAGAAAGATTTGGTTAGTACAATATTAATTCTATGGGAGTGTAACTAGCTTTTAACGAGTAAATCCGGTATTAGGCGAGCAACATTTTTATCATTCATAATATTTATATTGACCTTTAGCTCAGTTTATCCTTTCAAAGGAAACTCCTTTAACATTCTGAAGTAAACCGAAAATAAGTGATGAGTCATAAATCCTGAGAACAAATGCTGACGACTATGATTCTTTTTTATTTTGTGGATTAGAGGAGTATTTGAAAATTATATATTTTTGACGCCTATGTCATTACTTCGATTGTATTGTAGCTTAAATTCGAATTAATGCAAATAAAAAAATAAACTTAAAAAATGATGAAAGCGACGACGATACACTTAAAAGAATTCAGAAATGTTCCAGGAAAATAATGAGCAGCTAATGTGCCCAATTGCTGCCAGTAACACATCTTGCAAAAAAACTGGAACGTTTTCCGCTAAAAGTCAGTTACTGAAAAAGTTCTCGAATCTTTCTGAAGAATTCAGAAATTTCCCAGGTTAAAGCCCTGTCATGTCTCTGGAATCTCCGTAAAAAAAAACTTCTGTAGGCTTGAAATACTAGCTTGGAAACTTCCTGATGTACCAATAAAGCTCCTAAAGAAACTTAGCAACCATGGCCAAAGCTAAGACAGAATTGCAAGTAAGTACTACTCGCCTGCAGTTTTTGAAAAAGCTACGGAATCATTCGCTCTCATTGGAAGCTTAGTTGATCTGGACGGGCAATGATCGAACTAAGGCCGATACACTAAATACATACGCTCAGTTAATCGTTAAACCGATTGCTAAAAACATTTTTCACAACAATGAGAAGTCTGCATTCCAGAAACTTGCAGCAAATCGGGAAAATTTTTGACAAAGGTACTTGATTTTTGCACGCAATTGATAAAAACCTGTGAAATTTTTTAACATTAAACGGGAATAATCAGGGACGTTTCGGAATTTTGTTTTACAGTGTGACGACGAACGTGAAAAATTTTGAGCTGAACAGTCCTTTAAATACTCAATGGTTTTTGATGTGCAGCAAAACATGAACCTTTTTTTGAAGCTAGGTGTGCAAATGACAATGTTGTTTGGGCCGTGAATAATCTTATAAATTAAAGCACAAAAAGAAAAGAGAAAATAGGGGAGTTCAAAGCAAATGTTTTGGTACTGTACAGAAATTTTTATGAAAAGTTATAATTTTTTAATAATTTCTTGGACGAATTTGTTTTTTACAAGAACTCTCAAATAACGATCAAATATTGCGGTTCCTTCGCTCTCATAATAAGCAAAGACAAGCAAAAGCAACTTAGGTATAAACTTTTTTGTTTCACTTAATTGTACAACACATATAAGAATTTATGAAACGAAGAACATGTAGCTGTATGTGATTACATCAATTGAGGCAGTGAGAAGCAAACGGATGTAAGTGAACATTTTCAAGTTTTGAGTAAAGCGTTTTTAAAGATAAAATCCTGATGGGTAGGTTCTCATTGATTTTTTTTCTAAATCACGCAGTACAGCAGCACCTACCAGGGCTACCAGTACTCTCTCTTGCCCCAAGACAAAGGAGAGGTTCCCCTACTATTTGTACTGGTTATCTCCAAATTTTTAATTTTGCCACTTTCATCCCTTTGCTTCTCACTGCCACAGTTGTGAACACAGATTCTCATAAATAAAATACTTTAATACAATTAAATTTTCCTGCTAGTGTACTTTTGATCAAAGTACAATCCTACTTTACATCAGATCTATAAATACATTAAAACCGTTTGAATCTAAATAAGCATTTACAAATCTTTGATACTGCTCTGATTCTAAGAAATACCAGTTTAAAATATATCTGAAACGATTTATTTTTATTTTCCCAATAAAATTTAATCGGAGTGAAATTTAAACGGAGAAACACTTTACTATTTCAGACTCTTAACAGTTTAATTTGATCCTCAGAGCAAAGAAATTTCCCTTAATGCGATAAAAGCAACATAATGACAGTCATTAATACAAAGTACGAAAAAAAACCTCTTCGTTTCTATTTGTTGCATCCACCATTCATCTTACACTAAAGTCTGCTAAAACTTTATAAAAATAGGATAGCGTAGCAGTTTATATTAAGAACTTTTATTGTTATGGAAAATGCCCTTTTTGATACACAAAGAATAAATTAGTTTGAAGGGTTCTTCCTGTAATCTGATGTACATTTTAGGACCTGTAAAAAGTAAGCTAAAACAAATTATATGAAATTTCTTGATATGTATGTTACTTTCAATGCATTGTGAAGAGATGAACTAAGAAATATGACGAAATGAACTAAGAATATTATTCTTCTCGCATTCGAGGCGCCGGAAACCTCTTGTAAAATACAAGTGAGGTTTTTTTTTTTTTTTTTGGAGTAAGTGCATGTAACGTAATTTAATTGCATCTTTCGATGTATTGATAGAAATGTATTTAGTTAAAGTTTGGACTTCTGAGGTACCTAAGTAAACCGGTAAAAGTACCGGTAAAACCTTTTAAATAATGAAGGTTTTTTTCCTTTGCATAAATGTCGCCCTTGACGCATAGCATATATATATATATATAGCAAAAACATGGATTAGGTTTAATTGTTAAAAGCGAAATTATTGTTGTATTAAAGGCATGTATCTAAGCTCAGTTGTAACAAACTTTTAAACCAGATTTCGTGTTCAGAAATAAATAAAAAGAATGCAATTCTATCTTAGCTTCGACCGTATTTTCTTTAGGAGAGTTTCTGTAATTCAGAAAAGTGTCAAGCTAACTATAAATATGGCTAAGTATGCCTTGACGGCTTTTGATATATTCCGGAAACATGGCTGGCTTTTACAGAGAAGGTTTCTCTTCAGAAGATTCCAGATTGATTACAGAAAGTGGGAAACTTTCCTTTTTTTTTTTTTTTTTTTCAGGTATCTTACTTTAAGACATTAGGCACATTAGCTTCCTAATTATTTTCCATGAACGTTCCTGAATTTTTTTACAGTGTTAAGAAGTGGGACGCTTTTATATAAAAGAAAGCACATTTGACGCTATTTTGAAAATAGCGAGAGCATAAGCGTTGCACGCTTTAACAAAATTCGCATTCCTGGAATATAACCTTTAATGCCCTCTTGAAACCCCCTTTATTAGGAACTGTACCGAACCTAAATACAAGATGAAAAGTTAGCTTGTACCCTGTAACCACCGCAACTGTTCATCACGCATCCCAGTAGAACTTTTGCCCAAAATCTCTTTACTATAATTTAATGCTAATAGCTGTAAATTCAACGAAATAAAGTGTCTATCCTTGCATTGTATTTTAAAAAGAAAATCTAGCTCCTATAACTAACATGATTTGTACTGATTGCATGAGCTTTTGGAAAGATTGAAAGTATTTATGCAATAACAGATATATCGAAAAATAATTTAGCTTTTATACTTTACACAGATTTTCGCAAACGAATGTTAAGTATAGCGAAGATAAATGGTAACGAATGTTAAGTACTGGTTGCATACGATGCATTTTTCATGAATCCAAGTACGAAATAAATTGCAATTTTCTCGAGTTTATCTTACAAAGTATTGGTTTTCTTTACTGTAATTAATATTTGACGACATTTTATGCCAAATTAAAGTCAGCCCCTGAAACAAATTACAAAATCAAAGCGTTTCCAGTAAAAATTCTCAATAAAAAAATTCCGAAAATACGAATATTATTATTTTCTATATTGCACAAATACTTCTTCTTTACAAGATAATAACGGTTTTTGAATAACAAAATAATTCATTAAAAAGTTAATGACAGTGGAGTTCTGCATATGCCATGAAGAAATTCATTTAGTTTCAATGCTTAACATAAACTCATTAATCGATTTCCAAGGAAATTTCAAGAATTTAGCTCGTTCATAATGAAATTACGATAATTATTACTCTGAGATAATATAATATATTCCGAGAAGTGTCGATAGTTCGTTGTCACATCCTTCTAGATAAAATCAATAACGTGATAATTAAAATCTCCTTAGGAAAAAGCTATAATTAAAAGGAGGGGGGGAAAGTAATTTCTTGGCAGAACCTAGATTTGATGCAATAATTTATTGTTCCGTGCTGAGATGATCCACTTTCATTTAATCGAACCAGAGAGAAATATACTTAATGTTGTGTAATTATTTGTTTTTCTAAATTTTTAATAATTTATTTATGTTTCCAAAGTTAGCGTGAGCTGTGTCATAAACATACAATAATAGCAAATGTTATATTTTTTAGGCACTGCATTGCTTAAAATTAATGCAATATTACTTCAATTATTAGTTTTTTTTGTTTAGATTTTAATAATTTATTTATATTTCCAAAATTAGCGTGAGTATTATCATAAACAAACAAGAATAGCAAAGGTTGTATTTTTAGACACCGCATTGCTTTAAATAAATGCGATATTATTTCAACAAAAAACTTTCCCCACTGAATAGAAAGATTTATTGTAGAAATTTGTAACAGATTTTCTGCACCATTATCATTGTTATATTAATTTGCAACATGTAAAAATGCTGAGATTCCTATCCAAAGAATGAATAAGTAAAGCAATTGAGTTTGTATTTTATTCTTAAGCAACTTAGTTTCTTTGCGTTTTATAAAATAAATTTGAGAGTGTGTTTGGAATGCGTTTAGTTTGAAATATTATGCCGAATAATTTGAAGGAGACATCTATGAAAAATAAACAAAATAAGATTGAATTACTGTTGGGGTTTTACTCAGATAATTATCTTAACGTATGTATTTGGTAACCTTTTTGAGTAATGTTGATTGCATTTTGTCTTCGACCGAATTCAATCAACTATTGTGAAGGTCACTCTTGAGCGAAAGAGAAGTATTTGTCGATTTAACTTTGCTTAATTTCAGTTTGCAAACAACACTACGTACAAGTAAAATTCTACATATCATTGAATTGAGGTTACTTTTACATCGAAAAAAGGGATCCTTGTAACGCCAAAACACGTGTCTGCAGTAATCTATACTTTGTGCTATTTGACGTTGTTATTTCTTATTTTACAATCATGAAAGTCGTTTAACGTAAGAATCCTATTCACAGATGTTTCAAATATATTCTGAAGGACCTGCTTTTCATGAAAAAGGTTAATAATACTTTTCTTTTCAAACTTATTTCTGAGAAAAAAAAAATTTAAAAACTAAATAGACAAGGTTCGTTTGTGATACAAAATAAAGTCACATTTTGTGCAATACTGTAAAACGAAAAAGCATAACTCAATGAAACATGAGAAGAAGATTTCGATTACTAAAAATGAAAGTTACTCAACATTTTCCTCAAATATCAGTTACTAACTAACCATAGTTATTAACTAACGTAGTTAAGCATCAAATTAACAATCCTTTATAAAATACGCAAAGTTTACCCTTATTTTTAAATGATATTTACGGGTTGAACTATCTAAAAGAAGGTAGCATCAGTTGAGGGAAATGGAAACAAAGTTTTATGTTTTAACTTTAGTTACTACTCTACCTTTGGATGAATCGAGAAATGAAATGTTTTGCAATGCAGCTAAGACAATACTCCCTGAGAGTTACTGGGTGCAAATTGTTTGACTTGTTTTCGATTTGCTAGCGAATGAAATCCTACAAGTGTAATCGGAAATCAGTTAAAAAGAAAAATCGTAGAAAATGAAAATGTTTCACTACATTTATGTAAAATACACACAAAAGTATGTTTTGCATCAAATTCTAATTTTCCTAAACATAAGAAGAATGACAAGCTTAGTTGTTTCCATTTACCTCAAGGTACAGAATAATGGAGTAAGTGGATCTTTCTAAATTGCGCATCAAAAACAACGGGGAAAATGGAATTCATTTCTAGATATTTTTGTAACCTTGAAAGGAAGAATGGAACTAGTTGAAAAACTTACTTTACAGTGAATCTGATGGAAAGGAAAATATAAGATTACAAAACTTTGTTAAGCGACTTTTTTAAAGTGTCATTTATAAACAATGATGGCACCAACACAGTTGCTTGAAAACACGTGAGACTCTCAGAATGTCTTCCGAATGTTACCTTGTCAACATTTAGCTTTTTTTTTTTTTCAAAACGTCATAGTAAGAGTGGTAATACTGTTTTTCCATGTGCCCCAATTGACCGTGCCCGTGCTAAAGACAACATTAAAAACTCTTATTTTTTTCCCTTTGTTACACGCAATGCCACTGTGCCTGAAATCAAATAGGTGATATATAAAACCTTTACTTTCTTTAAAATTATGTATTATTAGGTTCTACTTTCTTCCGAATGCTGTTTCGTATATAGTATGAATGAGCAATGAAAATGGTACGTTAGTAAAAGGGATCGGCTTAGTGTGGGTTAAAAGAAACATCCATTTCAAAATTAAATATGACTGAAAGCGGTAATTGAGAATGGAGCTTTTTTCTGCATTATTAGGGTTATTTAGGAAAGGAGGTTTTTTCTTAACAGGTTGTCCTTTTACTTTTTCTGGAATTAGCTATTGGCGAACTAATCATTGAAAATGTAACAGTTAATAATTGTAGAAGAAAGCTGTAGAGGAAGTAAGGACATAACGGGAAACTCCGGTAATGTGGTCTACCGAGGTTACTCTTCCTTAAGTTATGCTCTTTAATGGCAATATTTATGTTTCCTTAAATGCACCTGTGACACTCAGCAGTCCGTTTCATTCAGCGCTTGTTGTGGGGAAATATTTGTTTTAGGTTCTTTTCTTTTTCAGAAAATGTATTCAGGGAGTCTTTCAAAAGCGAGTATTAAGTAGTAGGAGTAAGCATTTTCAAAAAAAAAAAAAAAAAATAAGTTTAACATAACTACTGGCATATCAAATGTTACGGTGGAGTATTCAAAATAATATCTCAACCACCAAAGAAGAAGTACGACAGATGGAGAAAATATTGTTCATCTTTTAATTTCTTTTGAAAAAACTGTTTCAAAAACCGATCTTAGATTTAAGCGAGAAGAAAAAGGCAAGCAAGACATCTAGATGGCGATCAGAAGCTTGAAGACAGAAAACATTGAACCCACCAAGAAGTGTCACATGTATAATAATTATAATGCATTGAAAAGTCTCACTAGAACGTGTTTCTGGCAAAAAGATATTATTGATTTTCCGTCGTTTGCAATTGTTTATGAATTTTTTTTCTCGTTTTACTTATTAACCTGTTAATAATTTTCCCCCCTTTTTTTATTTTTATAAATAGAAAAGAAAAGCCAAAAAAAAAAACATTGACCTAAGAGTTAAAAAACTAGTTGAAGTTTATCGATTTAGAATTTAGCTTTTAAATCAGTAGCAAATTCGGCAAAGTTCAACAACTAAAATATAATGCCCTAAAGTTCATCTGCATAAAATCACCAACAAACCTTTTAATGTAGAAATATTTTGAATCTAACCCAAATCAAATCAAACGTGATTAAAAACGCGTAAAAAATAACGCCAAAGAAAATGACTTTCCTTTAGCGCTAAACTCAAATCGAGAGAAAGCTAAAAAAAAATAAATAATTTGAATTTTGACATCTGGAATTCAAATTATGTTTTTCGCAATCACGAGTGTGTGTGTATGCACGTAGGTGTGTTTGTGTGGGGGGGGGTATGTATGTTTCTGTGTGGGGGTATGTATATGTGTGTAGGCATGTGCGTTTGTGTGTGTGTGGGTAGTTGTGTGTATGTGTAGGTGTGTGTATGTATGCGGGTGTGTAGGTGTATGTGTGTGTGTGTAGGTGTATGTGTAAGTATTGGCAAGTAAGTGACGCAACCTGAAGACTGTTTCCGCTAGAGGAGCAGCATCGTGAGGCGGCCGGCCGACGGCGGTGCTGCAGAGAGAGGAGGAGGAGGGAAGAATAAAATCATAGAATTCAAAACTGGCAAGTGAGAGCAATAAGCAATCGTGATTGCTCAATAATAAGCTATTTTACTTCGGAAGAGAGACGTTCTGAAATAGTTATCAAAGTATATAAAAAATATTTTACTTGTGCAATACTTAAAACAAATCAAATTTGAAGCAAAGATTAACAAAAACAAACCCTGCTTTTACAGATCATTTCTTCGAATATTAAAAAATACGTTGAGAAATCTCAACGTATAACTAAAAATATTAATGAAAAAAACATTCAATGAATCAGAACAACGCTGTCGTGTAATATTAATGTAATATATGAGCGAGTCATTAATCTGCAATTTAATGTCCGCCTTAAGCACGACATTTGCGTACCAAAAGCTAACAAATGTAATCCTTTAAAAGTCTGGAATGCCAAGAACATCTTATTTCAAAGTGAATTCATGGTTTACATCTTATTCTTAATGAATATTTAAAAAAATATATATATATAATCAAAATATCCCAACGTTTAACTAAAAATATTAATTAAAAAGCATTCAATGAATCAAAAACAACGATGTCATGTAATATTAATGTAATATATGAGCGAGTCATTAATGTGTAATTTAATGCTCGCCTTAAGCACGACATTTGCGTACCAAAAGCTAACAAATGTAATCCTTTAAAAGTCTGGAATGCCAAGAATATCTTATTTCAAAGTGACTTCATGGTTTACATCCTACCCTTAAAAATAGAAGCACCACCGCATTGAAACGCCTGGATTAAGTAAATTGAACTTCTCAATAAAAAGAAAAGGAAATTTTGAGGAAAAAGGAAGGAAAGCCGAAGTGCATACTATCGCCAAAGGAAACGGACTTCCCCTTGCTTCATTCGTCAGAAAAAGAATGCATTACTCATATAAATTGAGAAGGTAAAGGTAATAAAACAAAAGTATAAAATAAACAAGGTTTGCAGCTACTGAGGCAATCGTTCTAACGTAAAATAAATGGAGTAGAAAAGGTTTTAAAAGTGGGTTTTATCAGATTGGAGTTTAAATGGCTTCTTAACAGGAGCCTTGGAGTGAGTTGTTTTCCATTCTATCTCAACTTCGTTGAGAGCGAAGTAATGATAAAGAAGTATAATGGGAAAATACACGACTTTAAAGATTGAACACACTTTCCATGAAACAGCATTTACGAATAAGGTTTTTAAATGGGAAACTTTAATCTAAAATAGAACTACATTAAAGGGAAAGGGGTCTTTTTTTTTTTTTTTTTTTTTTTTTTTGAACTTAACTAAAATTACATTTACTAAAACTAAATTTTCAGAAGCTATTCTAATTTTGAAAGCGTATTAATTACATTACTAGTGCTTTATAGGATTTTAAAATCAAGTAATATTCTCATTTAAAATAAAATATTTTTCCAGGCAACTGTTTATTTTAAATAGTTAAAGAAATTCAATGATTATGAAACCTGCATGTTACGTAGTATAAGTTCGTCACTGTTTGCTTTAATGTATTATATACATTTCACTGAATATATTCCTCATTAGAAATATGAACTGGAAGCAAAATTTAAACTCGAAAGGGGTTTTAAATATGAAACTTTAATTCAAAATGGATCTGCGTATGTCCAAGTCGTACCGCTGACCTAGCCGCCTATATACGCGTGTGCGTAGTTCTTTGGATTGATTTTGTTCTCAAAACGTTGAATTATGAATACATACCGTCGAAGTCGCTTATAACAAGCCCTGATTTAACGAGAACCCGGATTTAGCTAGGAAATCAAAAATACTTGGTTGGTACAATGTTAACTTTATAAGAACATAACTCGCATTTAACGAGCAAACCCCGCCCAAAGCGAGCAAAATTTTTGCGATTCGTATAATTTCTAATGACTTTCAGCTTATCTTTACTTCTTCTGGCAAATTTTCAACATTCGGAAGTCAACCAAAGTTAGTCATAAATCATAAATCCTAAGAACAAGCGATGACAGCACTTTTTTTATTATGTGGAGTTAATAAACATATTTAAAAATTATATACAGGGTTGTCCAAATTAAAATTCCCCAACTCAGAGGCCTGTGCAGGATGTTCTATGGGTCATAATGTGATGAGATTTTGGAAACATACACTTCAGATCATGCGCTCGTGATTTATTTAAAAAAAATAGTACTAAAAGTTGCCGATATGTGGCGCTGTAACACAAGTAATTGGGAAATTTGCATATTTCAAAAACGTGATTTGCAGAAATAAGGCTTCTGCGCAACGTATGCAAAAGATGAGCCCTACAAAAGTGGAAGGTGGAAGACAGGCGATGCACAGGCAGTTATTTTCAACCTCGCTGGTACACAATGGTGACTTTAAAAGACAAAGCTCTATTGGTCAAACTTTTTTACCAGAATGACGAGAACTCATGTGCTGCTTTAAGAGCATTCCATCGGCTGAAGAACATGCGCCGAGGACCGATGTCACCACGCGCTTTAAGAGAGATGATGAGGAAGTTCGAAAGATCTGGACAACTGGGAATTTTGCCAGGTAGAGGACGCCATGCTGTGAATTCTGCACGCGTAGAAGACGTTGCTTTGGCGGTCGTGGATACCACTAGACAATCGCCACATGGTGTTGTCAGTGTGCCACGTGTTTCTCTGGCTGTGGATATGCCCTATACGACCGTCTGGCGTGTGATGCGTCGAATCCTACGCTATTTTCCTTACAAAATCCATAGTCTTCATCAGCTGTCGGACGGGGACCCTGTGGTTCGGGAAACATTTGCGCTGCAGTTCCTTGCCAGAATGGAAGTCGATGCTGCTTGGCCGTGGAATATCCTTTGGACGGATGAGGCCCATTTTCACCTGAATGGTCAAGTGAATGCGCACAACTGCCGCATTTGGGCAAGTGAAAACCCGCGAGCAATTCATCAAGTGCCCTTGCACCCTGCAAAGGTTACGGTATGGTGCGGTTTCACTGCAACATTCATCATTGGGCCTTATTTTTTTTGAAGAAGTGGACTCCAAGAGGATTCGAAACCTGCTCTGTCACAGGAAGACGATATCAGGACATGTTGACAACGTTTGTGATTCCTCAACTGTAACAACGTGGCCACCTCCAGGACACGATATTTATGCAGGATGGTGCACCTCCCCATATTCTTCTGGGCATTCAACAGGTGTTACGGGCAACTTTCACTGATGCACGTGTGATCAGCCGCTGTTTCCCAACAGCTTGGCCTCCTCGCTCGCCTGATCTCACCTCATGTGACTTTTGGTTATGGGGATTTTTAAAAGATGAAGTATATATGTATTTCTCAAAAACAATGACATAAGAGAGAGACATTAGGACAGTTCAAAGCAAAGTAACAAATTTATTTGGTACTGAACAGTGATTAAAAAAAAGAAAAAAACTGATGATGTTTTTACGATTTTTTTCAAGCTCACTTTTTACGAATACTCGGTTATAACGAGCAAATATCACGGTCCCTTTGCGCTCGTTATAAGCAAGATCGACTGTATTAACATTTTACTAAAAGAATTAATGTAGTTTTCATTTCAATGAATTAATGTTTCAATGCAATTTTGATAGTATCCACTGTCACCTGACTTTAAAAATACCAAATACTACTCATTCATTTCTATCAAAAATGCGGATAAGATCAAACTTCAAGTCAACAAAATTTCCTATGAAATGAGACCTTGACGAATTTTTGAGGATGAATAGTTTCGGTGTTAGGAAAGACTAGGATTTATTTATTTATTTTTTTTTTTTTTTTTTTTTGCTAAAAATCGCTGTCTATCTCAACTTTACCCCTTATTGAGGAGCGGGTTAATATTATCCGATTGAGCTGAAAAATTACTAATCACATTTTCTAGCCTATTGGCACATTATAGGGAGAATCCGCGAATGATAAGAAAAAAACAAAATTTACCTTGTAACCACCCTAATAAATTATGCTTCAGCAGGAACGTGAATAATGTTAAGACGACAAAAATAAGCAAAGAAAAGAAGCAATTAGCAGTCAGCTTTTATTTATTTATAAAACAAATTTAAATTTTAAAGGAAAAAAGATCAAAACTAAGTTTTAATACCTTCTAAAAACATCACTCCATCAAGTAAAAAAATGAAAACACTCTGCTAAAAAGTATCCGTACAGTAAATATTAATGACTTTTTATTTTTATACAGCTAATTAAGATTTGAACCACCTAATAAGAAAAACAAATTAACAACATCCTTTGATCAAGCTTGTAAAAATAAAAGAAGTAATCTAGTTTAATCCTTTAAAAGACAATGAAAGACTCGTTAATTTTCTCTAAGTCAAAAAAGCGAGGCGCCGCTTAATAAATACGAATAATTTTGTTTGTTTTCTTATTATATTTTATTACTTTATAAACAAAGAGGAACGTTGGAATTTAAAGTTTTATTTTGCCTCCAAAAAGTATCTTCTTACTTTTTTTTACATTGTCGTTAGTCATGAATATATTTGCAGGCATTATAAAAAAAAAATATTAGCTCAGGCATACTCACAGAAGGCAACGCTACCTAAATAAACGTACTCTAACATAACTTTGCCCCATACATCCTAGTTTTTTTTTTTTTTTTTTTTTTTTAACTTTTCTCACCTACACAACAGAGCGTCCAAAAATGTTCTGTCGATAAGAGTGAAGATTTCACCATTCAGACCGAGCAATCCTCATATATATATATAATAGCCAATTTACTGATCTAGTAACGCTCCTGCCGTCACCAACAATGAACCTCGCACCATAGCATGATAATTTGATACATTTTTTTTTTTTGGTGATGTCTGACATGCAGGGAAATGCTTTATTTTGACAAGGCATAACTTTATGCAGAATAATGTCCCTCAGCACGTCTTTGACCGTTAAGGATGACGCAATACCACAGTTATTACTCTAATGAGCATCTACCTAAGTTGATCGTTTCATACTGTAACAAAAAGACTTTTTCAACTTAATGTTTCTTTACTACATTGAATTTTGCTGTTGACTGCTTGTTGAATTTAGTTTAGACACCCCAATTTAATCCTTCAGAATCGTCTTTCGTGCACTACACCTCACATTTCATTCTAAATTCCAGTCTCTGCCATTGCACCGCCTGTTGTTTTTACATATTTCTTCCTTGTGTACGTAGTCGCACTGAAACTTTATGAACTGAAACTGACATAAGACTAAGAGATCGAAGTATGTTTCACTTCGTATCAAATGAATTCATGGAAAATTTGAAATCGTTAATACTAATAAGGAGTAACTTAGAAAGTTAACATTATAAAAATAAACAAAAATAATTAAATGGCAATACGGTAGAAACAAAACCACTGGAAGAAAGCGACCACGAACCGTTGCAATACTGAAAAAGGTAAAAAAAAGTACCAATTAGTATAATGAAACAGTAATGTTAACATGTTGTGTTTCTTAGGTTCGGTTGATTCTTATGTACTTATAGCGATGAATTCGGAAATATTAGTAAAATGTTGGAATAAAACGTTCTTTTCATGCTTTTTTTTCTTAGCGGAGACCACTGACGCTAGCTTGTACAATAAAGTAATACAGAAGACAAAAATGCCAAAAATTGAAAAGCTAAAAATTTGCCAGATTTCTCCCTGATGTTGTGCTTACAAGTGCCCCATCATCAGCCTTTGGACTAACTAGCAAAAAAAAAATTAGTTAGAAAAAGAAATTAAACATTTACCTGAATGTTCATACAGTGATTTGCAATAATTAAGTTTAGCTTGTTAATCTAGTTCAAATGTGCACTGTCTTTTTCACGTGAAAAAGACAGTAATAAAATTATATACAATGCCTACCAAAACAAAGAATTTTTACCACAGAAACACAAAATGAATCATTGTTCTAAAAGCTTTACAAAGATAATATACTCTTTGTAAAACTTTGCTACCATCACTTGAGAATTTTTCGAACATTTTTTGCTTCAAGTCATCTTAGAAAAAAATTACCATGTTAACATGTACATCCCTTTTATGATAACATGTCCTGGAATAATTACTTTTATTCGCATAGAGTTCTTCATTTCTTAAATTTATTCACGTACCAAAAAATAATAATAGTAATAATAAGCACTCCATCTAAAATTTAAAATGATCCTTCAGAAAATAAAGGAACTAAGTAGACTGTTTGAAAGGCAACACGAGTTTTTCTGAGTTTTAAAAAGTAAGCTAACTAACTATATTTAAGCACATGAGTATTAAATAAAGAGATTAAGGCTCCTACTTGTAACCCAGCGTAGTGTGAAAAAAAAAAGGATGCAAATAAAAATACACATAAAATGTAAAACTATGTTTTAATCAAGAAAATGTAAGAGGAAACCTTATATTATATACAGAAACATTGCAATGTAGTTTGTTTTTAAAGTAATGAGATTAGTCGTCGCCTTGTTGAGTATGAATAACACAGAAATTGGCTCTTTTTGATTTTACGTATTTTCATTCGAGTTAAATTCTCTACCCTTCGCTCAATAAAAAAGTAGGTGCGTTCTATTATTTAAGAAATACGAAGGAAAAGATTTGGTTATTTATTCTTCTTTGATCTTGTCCTTATTTGTATTGGGGGGGGGGGGTGAAATTGGCCTGCAGAAAGTAGTTTACTCTTTATCTACTATATACGAGAGTGTATAGAGTGTGACCGCTACAATTCTTTCGCATCCTCTTGATTTCAGAATGGCCGCTGCCAAACTCATAAAAAGGGCGTCTTGGTTTGAGTAGCCATGCGCTACTCAATAAAGTCACCTACGGTGCCACCTGGTGAAAAACTGCGCAGTTAGCATCTTTTAAAAATCTGTCTTTGAAACGGAAAAGATACAGAAAAAAAGAGCTTCACAAAGAGGGGTTTTTTGTTTAGGGGAAGGTGGGGCAAGATGAGATAGTGGGGCAAGATGAGATACTGAAGCTCCTCGCAAAATAGATGATAATATCTAGTGGAAAAGTAGTCAGATAGTTCCGTTGGGAGAAGGAGAGACCACGTTGGTCGAATCAACCAGGTTAGACTCTGCATTTGCAGTGTATCAAGTTTTTCTCTCAATTTTCGTGCGTTCCGCCGTGCTCTTATTTTGTTGGATCACCTTTCCAAGTGTAGTTTGGAGAGTATGGTATTACTAATCGTTTTTACTCATATATAATCGTAATCCGCAACTCTAACGGATAAATTTACAGCGAGTAAATGTAATTTTAATTATAACCAAAACTTGAGTAGACAGTGAACATGCCAAATAGCATCAGTGGGGCAAGACGAGATATTATACGAGGGGCATGATGGAATACTATCTCATCGTACCCCACATGTATTGCAATTTATTTTTTATTCCTCTCAGCTTTCTCAAAATAGTGAAGAGGAAGATTAATAAAGGAATTTGGTCCCGAGAATCGATGCAACATGAAATTGAATCCATAATGAGTGGAGAAATGGGATTTCAGAAAGCTTCCCGAGCTTAGAATGTACCACGAGCTACGGTAATAGAAAAGTGAAATAAGCTAAAAACAGCCATGGGACAGAGATGTTCTTACGGTTTCGACCGCTGGAAAAATTCATTCAAATAAAGAAACCACAAGTTTAGATCTATAGTTAAGTTTTTTGGTCCAATGAAAGCTACGAGGCGTATCCGGAAAGTAAGTACCGTTTTGAAAAAAAAGCTATAATTTTTTTTTTTAAAGATTATTTAATGTTTACATGAAAGATCATATCTTAAATTATTTTTCAACATAGTTTCCACCATTGTTGAGGCACTTGTCGTAGCGGCTCACCAGCTTATTTATACCTGCCTCAAAGAAACTTGCCGCCAATGAAGAGAGCCATAAATTTACAGCGTTTTTTGCGTCGTCATCACAAGCAAAGCGCCTACCTCCAAGTTCTCGTTTCATGTGCAGGAACAAGTGGAAATCAGACGGTGCCAAGTCTGGGCTGTACGGCGGGTGATTAAACTGCTCCCAACCGAACTGTTCAATTAGTCTTTGAGTGTCACGAGCAGTATGGGGCCGAGTATTGTCATGCAGCAACTCAATTCCTTCACTGAGCATTCCTCTACGTTTGCATTCAAAAACCGGATCACAGAAGGAATTTCACAGTCGGCGGGATCACCGATTTTTTAAAACATTATATACGGCCACAGTAAACGCAAAACACAAGACAAATCAACCGTAATGGCGCGAGTTTGTAGCCGATGAACAGAGGAAACAAGTACGCATGCACTGAGCGCCGACAGCAGCGCTGCAGCGGCGTTAGAACGAAACGGTACTTACTTTCCGGATACGCCTCGTATTTTTTCTTTGGAAGAAGGATACCTTCTTGTGGGCTGGAAAAGGAAATGGAAGAAAATAGAAAAATCTAAGCAGAGAGAGGAGAAGAAAATGGAGATTTTTAAACAAAAAGAGGAGAAGAAAATTTAAAATTTTAAGCAGAGGAGATGAAAATGGAAAAATCTAAGCAAAAACAGGAGAAGAAAATTGAAAATTTAAAGCAGAAAGAGAATAAAATGGGAAAGTCTAAGCAGAGAGAGAGAGAGAGGAGAAGAAAGTGGGAAAATCTAAGCAAAAAGATGAGAAGAAAATGGATAAATCTAAGCAAAAAGAGGAGAGGAAAATGGAAAATTTTAAGCAGAAAGAGGAGAAGAAAATGGGAAAATCTAAGCAGAGAGAAGAAAAGAAAACGGAAAAATCTAAGTAGAAGAGGAGAAGATCGAGGAGAAGAAGAAGGAACGAAACGTGAAAAAGGTTTGGATGAAATTTTTTCATTGACGCAATCAACTAACACAACAACGAAAGTTGGCCAGTCAAAAAATAAAAACAAAAGAATACAGACTGGAAAATTAAAAAAATAAAACTGTACTTGAAGGGAAACTATACTGATTCTTCATCGTCTATTGTCGAATGGATATTTATGTTCCCAATCGACAGAAGGATGGATTAGGTGCTGCGAATACAAAAAATATAGGCCCATTCATCGCATGCAGGAGACGAGGATAAGGACGATGAAGCTGTTCATCTTTGTGATTTATGCAAACACTAAATCTCATCTTATCCCACCTGGTGGGGTAAGATGGGATTTTGACTCATCAAGTTAAAACATGCGTCCAAATCTTTCTGTTGGAAATAGGATATTGAGTTAAATTTTATACTTTTAAAATACTTGAGAGATAATAATGACAAAGTTTTCGAATTTATTTATGAGTTTGGTTTGCCACCACAACCGTCCGTTTGCAAGTAGTAGTGCGTTACTTCTCGATATTATGCCATGAGTCTGAAGCTGCGGAGCTTTACTTTTAGAGTCTTTACTTACAAATAATATTAAAATTAATTTTCAAGACTTATGCGGTAACAAATGCTGCAGTTGATATTTTTAAGTTGAACATAGAAGAAAATGATACTTAAAGTTCCCTGAATATGTAGAGTAGACCGGGGCACGTTTACGAGGATTTTTTTAGTGAATTTTCTAAATTCTATGTTTCAAGTTCGGACATTTTAGACATTGCTGTTTTATAAAGCAGTTAATGGAGTCAAAATTGGTATATTCGGTTGTTGCTCAGTTTGTGTTTTTAACCGTTAAAAAAAATTTTTTTTGAGTCCAAGTCGGTTGCATAAACGTGCCCCAGACACGGAGCACGTTAAGAAATATTTATTTTGACACCTAAAGAGGTTCTGTTAGTGTTTTAAGCATAATCTCTTACCATCGTTAAAATAAAGCAAATTTATTGCAGACTGAATAGTGTATAAAGTAAAAATTGAACGGGCATGAAGACAGCACAACATGATTGTAAGCTATAAGATACATATTTGTAACTCAATTAAAAATTAAATGGTGATTTTCAAAACTAAATATCCTGAAAATATCAAACAATTTTGAGACAGTTCGAAGCAAAAAAAAAAAAGCGTCAGGACAATTTAGAAGCAAGACACAGTAAGAACGTGCGTAAAGGTGCTTAGACGTCATTGCGTAAATTTGCCCCTTCTCCAAGTTTAATTTATTTTTAATGTGAAAAAATATTTAATAACATTTCAGTTCATACTAATACAATTCTCAAAAAAGAATAAAATTCTGCAAATTTTTATGTATTTTTTCTTTCTTAACTAAGTGTTGTTTATTCACAATAAGTTTCAAAACGTTCAACTCAAAATTTATACGACTTGGTAGGAAACAGATTATTCTTTCTGCATGCTAGACTGAAGCTCGACTGATGCTCAAAAACTTGTGAGGATATTTGCTAGGGAGCAGCATCAATCTGTTATGACTGTTGGCTCTCCAGTTATAATTCGTTTTGAAAAAAGGGCAGTGCGTAAACGTGCCCCTTACGTAAATGTGCCCCGGTCTACCTATTTGTTCTTAATAACAAATATTGCTAACTGACGCAGTTTTCAATCTTCTTTTAAAGCTATTAACCTGCGGAACAAGTCAAATTGAAATTAAATTAAAAAAACGGAAATTTTAACAAACACTGCAAATTGATTATATAATAAACCCGTAAAACATTAAATCAATTTACTTTTTTTTTTTAATCACAAATTTTCATCGTATTTCAGAGAAAGTTTATGCTGTTATCAACAGTACTCCGACTTTAAAAATACTTTTTATAATATTGTTCAAGAGAACTTTAATCACACATATTTCATTCTAACTATTATGAAAAACATTACTTTTTCTCCCATTACTGTTACTTAATGGTGTAATTTTGACATCTTTAAGCCGTTATGGGTGAAAATAATGGATATCTGGGTTCATTAAAACTGTGGAACGGAAATGAAATAATTTCATAACACCGTAGCTACTCTTCTACGCCACCATAAATTCAGCTATCATTGTGGCGGTAATTTGCTTTTTCTACATTTCTTTAAATAGTTTAATCATATTTTAGTAAAATAATGCCAATGTCCAAATTGTATTGAAAGCCATAATTTTTTTGGGATTATGGCAAAATGACACTAATAAAGTTGAGCTGTAAAGATTTTGTATATGTATGCTTTAATACTAATAAAGGTGTCACACACTCGTTCGCTTTAATGCTGCTTGAAATTGTAAAGTGGCTCGACATTAAATGAACGTATTTCGTTTGGAAATGTATTATGTTAGTTAAGTAATAGAAAAGATAAACAAAGGATGATTCCATCAGTTTTGTGAATAAAATGTCGATGGTTTATTTGCAAAAGTAAATACTATTTAGAATTTTTTCGACTGCAATATCTTGAATGCTTTATTTTAACAACATCTGAAATGCTTTAAATTTTGAAGGGCTGAATGGATCCGGTAACTTAACTGCTTTACTGGTAAGCCCTATTTTAGGAGAATGAAGAAATGAAAAAGGGGTCAACAATGAACGCTATCTACTGGAGTTTAGGGTTAAATTTTCATTTATCAATACGTATATCACAAAACAGGTAATTGTTCGATCAAATGTAGAAGCAATTTTCACCAGTGATTCCTTGACGGGCGATTTACTAGTGATAAAATAAAAATGTAAGTTTTGTAGTAATATGAAATGATCCATATTTTCATTTAAACCAGCTTCACTTTAGCTCCCAAAGCCGAATACTACTAAATTTGCGACGTACGTCGCAGAACAGATGCCTGAGCTGCAGAACAATTCTGTTCAAATGTGAGAGGAAAACTGACAAATTTTCTGCAGAAATTCTGCAAATTTCATTGAAATTTCTGCAGAAACCACGGTGCCGAAAATTTGCAGAAACCGCGATGCCGAAAATTTGCAGAAACCGCGGTGCCGAAAATTTGCAGAAATCGCGGTGCCGAAAATTTGCAGAAACCGCGATGCCGAAAATTTGCAGAAACCGCGGTGCCGAAAATCTGCAAAAACTGCGGTGCAGAAAATCTGCAGAAACTGCGGTGCAGAAAATCTGCAGAAACTGCCGTGCAGAAAATCTGTAGAGTTTGCAAATTTCTTAAAATTAGTAGAAAATCTAAAATTGTCTCAAATTACGATAATTTGGGGGAAAGCTCGCGATGTTGAATTCGATTAGGTAGTTCTTTGTAGGTTTTTCCCAATCGATCTTCATCCACTACAATTTCCGCCATGCATGTTAAGGAAACATGCCAACATGTCCATCGCTGGAAATTGCGTATCTTGTTTAAGATTTCAGTCCTTTTGCATCCAGAAAATATTTCAATTGTTTTGAAGTGTTTTATTACATGCAACCCAAACTCAACTCATTCTATTTATTATTTCAGTAATTTCTTTGTTTAGTAACATTATTTTAATTGCTCCTTCATGCCATGTAAAATTAACCAAAAAATGTGGTTTGACACCTAGGTTCGGATTTTTATAAAATTTTGTATCTTTGCTCTTTCTATGCATTTTGGAAAGCATATAAACTATTTTTGGAGAATCCCAATCGGTTTAGGTTTGACACCTTGTTAAAGTTTTTTTGATTTTAAAGTTTTCATGATCAACTAATTTTCCAAATTTAGTGCTCTTTAATTAGTCATTTGGTTGAAAGCTGTGATGTTTCCGGAAATATCTCATTTCCACAAAAATAAATAGTAACAGTCCAGTTAAAAAAAACTATGTGAAATGATTTTGATTTTTGCCACCCAACTTGTTTAAAATGTCACGTTTTTTCGCGTACAATGCTTAAAGTACTTGCAGAACAATTTTAGTCAAATGATTTTCCGTTGCAGAACATCGTAAAGTATTCTGCTTTGGGGACTTTAGCTACCTTTAGCCATCTTCTGCAGAAATTTAGCTTCGAACTCCGATTGTACTTTCTTTTTCTGACCATATATGAGGTGAGGGGGGGGGGCGACCGCACGTCCACGTTCAAAGGGAGGAAAGAGTTTGAAAAGTTGAGAACCCCTGCTATAGACACTGCGTAACACATCTATACACGGCGTCAAAGTATTTTCAAGGAAGGTTTACTCTGTGACAGCTTAAATTTAGAAACATTAAAGCTCTCGTATTTTCACCTTCATACACGATTCAGTATCCTGCTATTTTACACGCATTTCTTGCACGCATCTTCTTGCTGTATTTCTTGGCGGTTACTTATTTGTTCAAGAGAATGCGGACAAATATATACGATTTAATTTCATTTCTTTCTAATATTACGCTACATATAGCATTTTTATGCCAAATTAATGACAAAATGAAGATGTTTTCTTATGAATATCACCGCTCTTCCGAAAAGTCATCTTACTGTATTCAGCTTCTATAACTAATTTAAAATGAACTACTATCTTTACACCGTCAGCTTATGCACACAATGTGAACGCAAGTGTTTAAAAATACCAAATTATCGTAAAATACCATTACCATAACATCATAAAGACGTTATTTGATCTAAATTTCCAATGTTTGACTAAATTTGCAAAGTTTTGACGAAAAGGTGGATGTTTTTAGTTCTACGAAAAATCTTTGTCGAAATGTGTCAAAGAAAAAGATGCCATTCCTCCTTCAATCAGAATTTTTCTATCTCTTTTTTGGAAACAAAAAAATCGAAATTGAAAAATCTTTTCCGCTCAAAATTTATTTAGATTTTTTTTCAGTACACTAAAACGGGGGACTTTCAACTCTTCGCGTTATCTGTTTTATTCAATTTCCTACTCAGCAATTTCTTTTGCTTTAAATTTTAAGAGCATACCATTTTAAAACAAGTACAATTTATGCCATTGTGGGTGATTTGGATGAAAAAAGATTGAAGGTTTGATCTTGCTTCGATGCTTTACATCATACTAAGTTCATAGACGCGGACAAAAATGTAAAGCTGCATTAGAAATTGAGTCAAATAATATTTCGTAACAATATGACAGGGGTTAAAGTCTTATCTCTTTCTTTGCTTGTGCTGTACATAGTTATTAGATTCAGTTGTCTCTCATCTATTACGTCATTTTTACGTCAATAAAGCCTTATTTTTACCAACTTTAAATGGTTTGAAGCACCCTTTTTAATAGAAATATAACATTTCTTAGACGTGGTTTTCTGCCAGAGAAAAGTTGGCATACCATTATCTTCAACTTTAATTCATTATCAGGGAGAGGGGTGAAAACGAAAGAAAAACACGATGACACCAATTTAACTATAAGACTTTTTTGAATCAACACAATAGTTCTCCCCGTATTCTTATTAATCAACAAAATCAAAACAATTGATAGGCGCACACAACGATAACACAAGAATGGGATAGATTGGTAAGCGTTTGTTTCCCAGCTAACTCATACTCAAAAATGGAGAGAGGCACAAAGATATGTATCACTTCAAGCCAAAAAATAACTACTAGGTTTTCCCAAAAGTTCATAAACACTTGCAAAAAATGAAATTTTTTACGTTTCGTAAAACATTTTGTTGTTTCTGTTATTATTTAGCAAGTAAAATTCAAATTTTTTGCAAGTGTTGAGGAACTTTTGGAACACTTCTAGTATATGTCCGCAATGCCTCCAACCATCTTCCCATGACCTTCTGCGACATAGTACAGTACGCGTTACTAATAAAATCACTGGATTATAAAATCAGCCACTTTTTAAAATCAAATCTGGAAGAACAGAATCATTGCAATATCGAAACATGTTAAAATTATCCCTTAATAAAATCACTATCGCCGCTTTATAAAATCAAACTTTTGAACATCATAAGTAAAATATTGATAAAGAAGCACCGAGAAGTGAAGGAATCGGTCTCAGAATATGAGGAAATCTCAGTACCAAACTTCAATACACACTGCAAAAAATAATTGTTGTTTTTACAGTAATATACTGTTTTTCCCTACAGTTTAATACTGCTGTGCTAAATAACAGAGAAAAACTGTAAAAATGATTTAGATTGCGCAAAACGATGCGCAAAAGGTTTTTCTTTTCATACGGAAGAGAAAATGAATTCAAGGTATCGAGACAGCCATGTTAGTTATTTTTCAGGAGTGCTGAGGCAGGACTGCTCAGATGTAATCCACGTTAAAGGTAAGTGCTAGTTACATTACTCATTCCCTTTTCCTCAAAATGTAGTTTTCTTTATCATCGAGAATGTATGTAAAATAAGTTTTCCTTTTGAAATCGCAATTTGTATCCCAATATTCGTTGATGTTGACTTTGTAATTTATTTTAGTTCCTAAGTTGTACCGATTGCTTTATAGCGAAAATCCGAGTAGTTGTTGTAATTCTGAACATTTTACTGCACGTATGATAAATTTTAAACATTTTCTGAACCTCAAATTTGTTTTTAAAAGAAATCAATTCCTTTCTTGATCGTATTTAAAGTTATTAGAATATTAGACTTTGTTTACGACTATATTTTGTGTTATATAGGATGTCAGTACTTAAAATTTAAATTCCTATGTAAAAAATAACAGCGTGACTGAGAGACATGCAAACAGTATCACGTTTACTGATATTTTTTGTTGAAGAATTTGCCACTCTGAAAATATAAGTCTGATGTCTGAACGATTCAAAGTTTTCTGAAATCTGGAGTCAGCTTTCATACTTATCGATCAAAACTAAAATAATAGTAATTAAAAAAATAATCAATGAAACACTCCAAAAAAAACCCTAATAAAAATAAGCATTTTCAGATACAATCATAAAACCTTTGTGTTTTAAAAGTTTTATATTTCCGTCAGCAGGAAATTCAAGTTTTACTTCAGGAAAAATGCACTAGTACCATTGGAACTTAAGTGAACTAAGTGAATATAAAAATAATTTTAGAAACTATATTCAAAGACTCGATGGGAGGTCAAGGGAAGTCTCTATGACCTCCTCAAAATTTCCACATTGGGAAAATTTTGTCTGACGATTCGGCAAATTTGGGAACATAATTGTAATGTTGCAATTTTTGAATTCTCGAATGTCCAAATTCCATTAGATATTGCACTTATTGTTGTGCATACTTAATGTGTCCATGCACCAGTATTTTATTAATCGGCAAATATGTAAGTTCCAATTGACAAATTGAGATTATACGCCTTCCCAACATAGTTAAGTTCAGGCCGTGCCTGGCTATATTTTAAAATTTTCAGCTCTTCATTTCTTATCTGGTAGTGTTTCGTTCTCGTCAAAATTAGTTTTTTAATTTAAAGTAGAATATTTACTTTATTATGCATTGTTTGTCATATTTTATTCGCCTTAAAGGACATGCTCATTTAGAAAAGTAGATGCTAGTGAACTACAGTAGAATTTGAAACTCTGGTAACCTTGAACTCGTCAGTTTCCTTACATTTTAACTTTTAGAACCCTTGGGTTTTAAAGATTGACATCAACGTGTTTATGATAACGACAAAAACTACATTATAAATACTGAAAAGTGGCCGAGCGGTCTGAGTGACTGCTTGACATTGACACACTTGAGGCGGTGGGTTCGACTCCCTTCCTCGTTCCGGTTGTACTTTCCCTTCTTTGTGATGTAAATTATTTCATGTGTTGTTTATATGTGTAATAAAATATATCATGCGTAAGGGAGGCAAAGCACTCAGATTGTAGTCCTAATCAAAATAAACCTCTGCAATTAAGCACCGAAAGAAAGGAAAAGAAAGAAATACTGAAAAATGTGATTCTGTACTTTACTGTCTTTCACTGCATATAAAAAGTAAAAGTATGTCAGATTGTTATCCGTGTAAAGTGGAAAAATCGGAGAATTTCGTTTGAACTTGTAACGGAGGTTCAAGCCAAAGCCGGGTAAGATCTTTTGCATTTAAATGCGATGGGTTCCTTAGCAGTTGAGTGCTTTAAGGCTGGAGGGATTATTTTCACAATAATAGACGATTTTTCAAGAAAGTCTCCGGTTTGTTTCTTAAAGAAGAAAAGTGAGGTTTAAGAACACTTTGTCAGGTTTCAAAAGAGAACAGAGAGATTTGCGGGAAAGATCCGATAACGGAAAGGAATTTCTGAACTCCCGCTTTGAAATTTACCTTAGCGACCAAAGCATAAGAATTGAAAAGAACCAACAAATCCTTCAGTTAACAAAGTAGCATCATAGGACACTATAACTCAACATTAATAAATGGAATTAGGACACTTTTAAAGGAATCGGGTTTGCCTCAGCAGTTTTGAGCCGAAGCAGCTATATGCTACCACTACTTACGGACTAGAGCGGTTTTAAAAGGAAAAACCAAAACCTTTTTGAGCTATTTGGGGGAAGAAAGCCATCTATTAAACACTCCCGTGTTTTTTGGCTGTATTTCGTATATTGGACTTCCAAAACAGAAAATCAACAAATTGGATATGAGAGCTAAACAGGGAGTCATGGTAGGATATGCGTTTTATACGACAGGCTATAGAATTTGGGATCCCGAAAATCGCGAAATGACAAAAACGCTGAATGTTTAAGTCGATGAAAATAAATTCTGGGGGCGTAAAAAATTAACGGGAAACAGAGGGACACAGATTTATTTCACTACTGAGTAAATCTTAAGTAGGAGAAGATTATCCTGAGAATAATAAAATCGAGCATGTTGAGAATTAATAGGGTTAAATAAATACCAAGGCAAAGTAGACAATTCAGGGATATGTATTATTCTATTGACACGACAACGGTTCTAAAGTCTGAATCACGAAGCCGAGGTTTATTGTTCTGAAAATAACATTAAATATGACCCAATATATTTTGATTACACTTGTGACGATAATTCAACAAAAGGATCGGATTCCGATGAAGATAGGGGGGATAATTCAAGTAAGCTAAGCTAGCATTTCTGAAGATGTAATTCCTTCGAGTTTGAAACAAAGTTTAAGAACGCCAGAAAGTGAAGTTTGGCAAAACGCAATGGCTCAAGAAATTCAGGTGATCTGAGAAAGAAACGTTTACGAATTGGTTCCACTGACTGAAAATTTTAGAAAGAAAAAGGAGATAGATGAGGGTTTTGATTTAAAAACAGATGAGCAGAATGAAAAAATGCGCTTTAAGGCAAGACTGGTAATTTTAGGTAACAACCAGGTATGGGGGGGGGATACTTTTCGCAAGTGTTCTTTCCAGTAATTTCCTTTGATTAAGGCTTTCTTTTCAATTTTTGTGTATAAGCTACATTGGGTCCATTTCCAAGTAGATGATTGCAATGCGTATTTATATGGGGATTTAAAAAGGGGAGATTTGTGAGACAACCTGAAGGGTTTGTCTATCCCTAAAATCGAAATTTTGTCTGTAAATTGAATAAATTATTGTCATTCTGATTCAGATTACACCTCGAATCACGACGACCAGATTTCAATGGCGGGGGAGGGGGGGAGGGGCTTGTGTTTTTGGATAAGATACGAATAGTATGGTGTAAATTCGAACAAAAATGCGTAGCACTGTCAACGATGGAAGCGGAGTATATTTCATTTAGTGGACAATCTAAGGAAGTTATGCGGATCAAAAGAATTTTATATGAATTAATTGGCTACGAAAAGAAATAAGAATTTTAGATTGACTAGTCGACCCGTGCGGAACTCCGCACTGTGCTTCGAATCGTTTCATAAGGTATTTCGCTCTTTAAGAATTTCAAAGGATGAACATTATGAAGAAGAACCGAAAAAAAAGTAAGCGCAGAAGAGAAGGCATGTAATTTAAAGACATCAGTAACAAAACCTCGTTAAATACAACGTTGTGATAATTTGATCATCGCTCACCTTTTGGTCGTACATATTTTCAATTCAAACATAAATATCATTAAAAGTGTGGCTGAGTAGTGACTCGTGACAAAGCAATAATTGTGCATGTAAAACAACAGGTTGTGGCAAACAGAGTCCTGCCCATGTGAGCATCTGACGGGAAAAAAAGAAATATTAAAGAGATATTTATTGGCACGGATTCGAATTGGCGCCATTCTGAGTAACAGCCCGACACCCCAACAAACCTAGCAATTGCGCCTTCCTTTTCGAAAGCTATTCATTGAAGGAATGCGTAGTAAGAAACAGCAAAAAAGGTTTTTGCCAATGAAAAATAATAATAATAATAAGATCATGCTTCTATGTTTTGTCATTAACCAGAATGATACGATTTAAAATTATTCGAAAAGCATGGAATTTGATTAAAGAATGACGAAGATCTTACGTAGCGATTGAAACGAACATTCTAGAGAAGTAATAAATTAGATTGAAAATAAGTGTTTTTATCTTTGAATATTGCACTATTTCACATAGAAGGTTCCTTTAACAGTTACGGCTTAAATGCCCGCACATGTTTCTCTTTTAATCGAACACTTAAAATTCAAAACCAAAACCAGTTGAACTGAGTCCGTTTTTTAAGTGTAATTTTTCGAACGTAGACAAAATGTATTTTTTTTTCAGCAGAAAGCAGAGTAAGCTTTATGCTTACATTATGCTGAGTGGTCTGGATGTAGTCAAAGCTTAAAAAAAGAAAGAACACTCTTCGATTAACAGTCAACTTATCCGAATGATTACTGTAGCCTGCATAAAGGAGTCGAAACACCAAGTAGCAATCCCACTGCATTTATTTTATTACGTTTGTATGTTATGAGTACATGTAATGCGTAATACTAATATAAATTTGATATTCTTTCGGACAACCCAAACTTGCCCGAAGTTCGAATAGTTTATAGCCGAACGCTCTACCGAAAAAAACTTATCAATTTAACCGAACAACTACGTCCAGTGCTTTTAAGCTTTATTAAAATATGTACACACACACACAGGCTTTTTTTTTTTTTTTTTTGCTGAAAGTGACGTAAAAAATGGAAAACTGCATTAGAACTTTGCTTTTAAAAAATGCATAAGAACTACAGGCAGCATCAAGGTTTTGAAACAGCAAGGGGCGTTTTCGAAAACTTGATTTTTAGACCGTAAGTCTATTTTTCTTCATTAGCCAGCCTGATAAGTTTTAAAATGAGAAGGGAATAATATATAACATGAGATATTGAAGAAACATTTTTTTATTCTTGAAAATTTTTACAATTTGTTACCGCAGGCTGCTTGAACCGTTATAACTTAGATGGCAGCACGTGTTCATCATTTAACAGAACGGTTAAAATACAAAATAAATTGAACTATGCCCTTTTTTTAAGCGTAGCTTTTCGAATGTAGTAAAAATGTGATAAGCTATTTGTTTTTTTTTGCAAAAAGAAGAAAAATATATATATTTTACCCTTCAAATTGAGGTAGTAATTTTTTTATTTGTACAAAGAGTCAAAAACTCATTAGAAGAACATATATTTCTATTTACGATTCATTATTTTTTTTCTGAACAAAAAACAATTCTATTGTAGTCTCAAATCTTAAACCTGTTACTTATATTTTCGCTTACATTATGCTTTAATTTTCTTACCAGAGCCAAAGCTTAAAAAGAAAAAAAAAATCGTACAGTTCCGAAGTAATTTAGCACAACGTCACTTCAAGTTTTCATATCAGCAAGGAGCATTTCCTTCTCATTTATTTTATTCCTTCATAGTCGTTATTCACTTAATTAAGTGTTCATATAATGCGCAATATTTCTCTTTATTTTTTGATGCAGATTGTCCGGACGTGGGCCCGAACACGGATTCTCCTGGTTACGAAGAGAACGCTCTGCCGATCAAGCTATTCAGCTCTGTCGGTCATAGCGCAAATTAAAGTTATAAGTTTTACCGAAAACCTCATTCTGGTTCTTTAAAAGAGGTTTTTGGCTGAAAAAAACAATTTTTAGACCGTGGGTCTATTTTTCGTCAGTAGCCAGCACCATAAGCTTTAAAATAAGGCGTAAATCAAAGAAATCGATCAAGAATTGAGGAAAATCTGGCGTAGAAACCAAAAACAGGCTACAGAAATAATATATAAGGATAGATAGTACTTAGTACTGTGACAATCTAGTAGCGATCGATTTTTCTAGCTCTGCAATAGAAAATTGCAGAACTAAGCAGATTGATGTGGGGTACCATTTCCTAAGGAATTTGATTGATGAAAATGAATTTGGGATAAAATTTGTCGAAACTAAAAATAATTTAGCTGATTGTTTTACAAAACTTTTCTCTAGGGAAAATTTATGCAAAAATTGAATTGCAATGACATATTCTTCAAAGTATTTTTTTTGAAATGTTTCAATTATTCCATTATGTTTAAGTTATAATTTGTGCACACAAACGGATGGCTTGTAATATATTTTTTATTTATGTCTTAAAGTATTTCCTTTTTTCCGTGTGCTGGCGTACCAAGAAGGGGGGAATATGCTAGCGAATATTTTGTTCCTGTCCCTCTACGGAGGAAAAAAAATTGTAGTTGATTTAATTTTGAATTTGTGCCCGGTGATATGGTTGCGTTAGGTATTTCGGAAAAATTTAAACTATAAATTTCATTCTAGCCGCCTGAATTCACTTCATTTAAATTTATTCACTAATGCAATATTATTTCTTTGAGTTTAGTGGTATGCAAATGTAAAGAACTACATAACTTGTGACCAGAATTGAATGGAATAATGGGTTCGTGGCAGTTCGCAGTTGTGTTCCGCTTGGGATTTCAAAGAAGCATCTTGTCTAAACGACGTTGCGATGGTTCACTTAGTGACATGAATGCCGGCAACGGAAGTTTATAAGTATCTCTTTTCATTTATATTTTTGTGTTTCTATTTTTGTATCGGATGTAATTTGTAATCACGAATACTTTTGAGTTTTAGAGCGTTCTTAGTCACTGAACCCTCTCTTACGGCCTGCGTGCCATATTGGTTCCCTGAAGCTGATTTTTGTGGCCCGTTGTCAGGTTCTATGTATCGTTACAATAAAGAACTTACAATCAAGAACTATGTATTGGAACAATATAAACTAAATTTTATTTCGTTTTGATTGAAATGTGATCGGTCATACAATTCGTTATTACTCATATTAAGTCTTGAGTTTTTTAAATTTGTAATTCAATATTAATTTTTGCGGGTAGTTGAATATTAACACTTCCAGAATCGCCGGAATATAGAAATTTCTGTTGCTAGAGCTAAATTAGGCATACATATCTTTCAGTATTATTATTATTATTTTAATTTTCCAGTAAATTTTAGAACATTGATTCTTTGTTTTTACATGTTATTAAAATCGAAGGAACGAAACAGAATGCTGAGTACTTTATTATTTATTGTACGTATTTTTGTAAAAATTAAAGGAACAAAATTTAAAGCCAACTTCATAATGAGAACAACTTTAAAGTTTAAAGTACGATGTATTAAAGCGTATGAAACTTTCTTCGCATATTCAGACTTGACTTATCAAACAAAATTATAGATTATTTTTATTGTAATGTAAATAAAAAGCAGTTAATTTGCAAATGTGAGCATGTTTAAAACTACAGTAAAAGTGGTGCGGTCTTCTGGCAAGCGTTTTCAAGAAGCGTAGCATTAAAGTAAGACAAAACAACGTAGAAGAAGCACAAATTTGTAAATTACAGCAGACACGTGTTTCGGCGTTACAGGGAACGCCTTTTTCAATGCAAAAAGTAATGAGCTTATGGATGAAAAGACATCCGACAAAAGCCTTTTGTCGGATGTCTTTTCATCCATAAGCTCATTACTTTTTGCATTGAAAAAGGCGTTCCCTGTAACGCCGAAACATGTGTCTGCTGTAATTTACAAATTTGTGCTTCTTCTACGTTGTTTTGTCTTACTTTACTGTTCAGCACAAAGGTATTTATTTATCTTAAGCGTAGCATTGTTTACAACAAGGACGGCGGGCCAAATATGGACTTACAATTAATGATTAGAACTGGCACTACCAGATTTAATCCACTTTTTGACATGTTTGACGGTTTATTCTTTTGTTAAAAACTTTCAACTTTTCTGACCGATTTCCATTTTCTACTGAACTGACTTTAACTAAGCCATCTTGATTTTGGAAATAAAGAATTTTCTTCCAAATTTCAGGTAAATTCTGAAAAACTTAAAGATAATTTGTGTAAAACCTTTCAAAAGAAGTGCCACTTAAAAAAAAAAAAAAAAAATTCGCTGTTAGCTTAAATGGGGAGATCGATGGCTGTTCAAAACGAAGGGGGGGGGGGGGGCTTCCCATTTTGAAAGACATAGAATATAAATGAAACATCTTAAATTATGCTTAAATATTAAGACATATATAAGATAGAATGTTCTTACGGTATTATTTTATTTCAACTCAAATGACTCTTTTATGTGATTCCTTAGTACTTAAGAAAAAAAACTCCAAAAAATGAAATTTTACCAATGTAATAACACAATTGTGGAATAAAATATATGAAAAAAAAATATTAAAAAAAAATTAAAGTAAAATATTTCACATTAAGTACAGACAGAGTTCTAAATATTTCTAATAATGGGGAGCTGTCAAAGAAAAAGAAAATGAAGCTGGTATCCATTGAACATAGCTCGAGCTATTTAACAAGTGTTGGAAAGGAATATCGGTTACCAAAAAAAAAAAAAAAACACCTCGGGAGGGGGGCGGGGTAGAAGAGGCTAGATGCGGTATTCATTGTTTTAAATGAATACCTCAATATTTCCGAATTGGTTGTCCTAAACGTCGACATTGCTCCATTTTCTAAAAAAAATATCTCTACCTCATCCTAATTATTGTTTTGAAATAATATATTGCAATACGATAATCTGAAGCTTATTCTAAGAAGAAACTAGTTTCAAGTTTTATTATCTTTAAAACTTTTTTTTTTCTTTAGGCCAAGATGCTAGCTTTCCCATATTGGACAACTTTCCGCTGTTTTTTTTTTCTCTTAACTTATAGAAGGAGTTATTCTCCCGATCACTTCAGTTATCTGATCGAAACAAATAAACATTATTCTTAATCAACAGTCTTATATAAATTACAAAATCCTTCAAAAATACCGAAAATTACAAGGATTTTTTTAAAATATTATTTCAGGAACCAGTATGAGTGCATTTCTTTACATGAAAGATAATATGTAAGATATTATTTTCTTTCTTTTTTATTTTTTGAGTTCTTATGTAAAGTATCCAGATTAGGTCTACTTTAATTAAACATTAATAACCACCTCTGCATATGCGTAGTTTGCAAATTGCTGCCAAACAATCAACGGTTCAATCACAATTTAGGTATATGTTGAGCGGTTTCAAAATAAAAGCAATTTCCAAGGCAATTTCAGATCATTCAGAGTCATAATTTTAATCATTTTAGGACGTATTTTTATACCTACATAATTTGATTTTTCCATGTATGTTTTTTGGTGTCTACAAGTTTTATGAGATTCTAACAATTTTTATTTTGACAGATGCTTTCATAATATAAATTCTAATGATGGTGCCTAAGTCGGCAAAGATGTCACAAAGAAGAATCAAGTTCGTGATGTAAAATTGTCGTGATAAAAAATGTCATGTAAAAATGTTCGTGATGCCTTGAAAAAATTAGCTGATGATTTTAAATGAATTTCTGTAATTTCACTGTAAAAACGAGTAATCTATATTTATAGGTAATGTATACGAAATAAAATAATTTGGCAATTTTTAATGGTGTGAATGTTTCGTTTTTTCTCATGAAAACAGTATAACATAATATAAAGTTATATAATTTTTGGAGTAGTAAAACTAATTTTTAACTTTCAATACTAGTACTCATGAACCTGACAGATTTTATTATACCGAGTAAAAAACTGTTTCTGTTTAATAGCTCTGGAATCTTGAACTGTCACATATTTATTGTTTTCATTTATGTAAACTTTAAAAGATCAATAGGAAAAAGTATTATCTAATCTATAATAATCAGTATACAATAAAAACCATTCTGTGCAGTCTAAATGCTGAATACTGCACATATAGTGTGAAATACAATTAGTTTGTCAGTAGTATTTCTCAAATAAAGTAGGTCCAAGTGCAACTTATAATATTAAAAAAAGAACAACACTGTGAAAATAATCTATTTTACCAGAAAAGGAAAATAAATGCAGAGAAGTGCATGCATAAAGTTAAAATAAACTTAAAGTTATAATGGATTGCATACTGCAAAGCATTTCCCACGTTATGCTGCACATTTTAGCAACTCAATAATGCTGGAAGTGAAAAAAAGTACTTTTAATGAAAATACGATGTAGTATTTTCAGTTATATATAAAAACCTTCTCATTTTTACTACCTTCATTGATCAAAAAGTTTTGTTTTTTGAAAAGGCTATAACTGTTCTTAAAATAAAGCTTCAGACCATATTTTGCAATTTCCTTCTATTTGTAAATTTTTAAGTTTGCAATAGTTTTCTGTAGAAATGAAAATGCGCCACTTTTTCTTCTTTAACAGGTGTTTATAAAATATAGAGATAGGGCATTGATTTATTTTGTGTACAATGAAATTAATATCAATAAAACATTTGGCAGCAGTTAACTATATGTAAAAGGCTTTTATATTTCTTTACTTGTCGCTTTTCATAGCCAAAAACACTATTTTTTTGTTGAAAAACTTTAGAAAAGGATCAGATTTCGTATGTAGGCTAATTTCTACAACGTACTTACAGAATCAATTGCTTTACTTTTCTATATTGGTCTTCAGCTGTAAAAGCAGTGATTTCGGCTATGAAAAAGAGAAAACGATAGGGTGAAAAAATCCTTTTGCATAAAAATTGATTACTATTTAATTTATGGTTTACTGCTGTTAATTTTACTGTACAAATCATTTATAAAACCGTATACTACTGCTGCTTTTATGGCGCAATTCAGTTGATTCCGCAGCATAATACTGCTAACTTTACAGTTTGATACTGTTAATTTTGCAGGGCAATTCCGTTACAAAACAGTATATTACTGTTAATTTTACATATCTCTGTTAAATTTACAGGTCAGGTCATTCCTAAAACAGTATATTACTGCTAATTTTACAGTTTGATACTGTAAGTTTTACAGGGCAGTTCTATTAAAAAGCAGTATATTACTGCTAATTTTACAGTTTGATACTGTAAGTTTTACAGGGCAGTTCTATTGAAAAGCAGTATATTACTGCTAATTTTACAGTTAATCATTGTTAATTTCATAGGGCAACTCCATTAAAAGACAGTAGATTACTACTAATTTTACAGTTTATCGCTGTAAATTTCACAATAAAAGTCTGTTATAAAACAGTATATTACTGCAAATTTTACAGTTTAGAATTGTAATTTTTGCAGTTTTTCTTTGGAATGTGAGCTGCCAGTATTTTACTGTAAAAACAACAGCTTTTTTTTTGCAGTGCATGTCAGAAAATAGTTTGATGTTATGAGATGCACTATAGAGCAAAAAGGCAAATATAATATTGAAAATTACAAAACATTTTGTTAACTTTCAGACGATATTGAATCTTTATTCTTCAATTCTGTTAAAATATTGACGTATTGTTGTATGATTAAGAACCTTGTACAAATAAAAGAAATTATGTCAATTGTATTTTGAAACACTTCAACTAAAAACAAATGAAAAATTCAGTTCCGTTTTTTAGAGTGTTTAAACTTTAAAACCTTTCACTTTTTAAGTGAGTGTAGGTGTGCTGGTTTAAAAAATCAGCCGTTTTATAAAATCAACTGTCCTCACAACGAATGAGATTTTATTTAGTGGCGGGCACCGTACTTCATAAACAACAGGTGAAACCACATAATGAACTTTTACGTGCAAGTTATTTTGTTGTCACATATCCTGATCTTTTGACCTAATATACCATAAGGAAATCTTGAGCATATTAAGAAAAATAAGAAGCTTAATACTATATTTTGATACTAAGTAGCAGAATCATGGTGCTTTTTAACAGAAAAATGTATAACCATTAAAGCTGTACGTAAAGGACACTTTTGTGCTTGTAAGTGAGAAACAATGAATTGCTTTCTACAAACTCAAAGAATGCAAATGCATAAAAGTGCTTTTGCAGGTATGCTTTACATTAACTACCAGCAAATAAATTATTTTAACTTACTCATTTATGATTGTCATAGCTTCTGAGAAATACGTAAGCGATAGTCAGGACAAGATGCAACAAATTGCGTGTGTACTTCTACCATGGGCAATTGAAAGGCAGTATCTGCAGAAATGAGTTTTCGAGATGTTTAAAGAAACGAGTTTTAAATTCAATACTAACATTAAGAAAATGTTGGAATTAGACTCTTTTTTCCAGCGGAAACCAAGTAAGCAAGCTTGTACAATAAAGGTAACGTACAATCGATAACAAAAATGCAAAAAAAAAAAAATGAAAAATGACAAATTTGCAGTTTCTGACCTTTACCTGTCCACGGCAGTGGAATG
This sequence comes from Uloborus diversus, assembly GCF_026930045.1. Lineage (NCBI taxonomy): Eukaryota > Metazoa > Arthropoda > Arachnida > Araneae > Uloboridae > Uloborus > Uloborus diversus. The sequence continues at coordinate 81,816,496 of NC_072740.1, forward strand.
GTAACTTCTTCACTGTTGGAAGAAAGCTTTTTAAGGATCACAGCCGCGTTTTTCATGAATACACATTAAAAGCACTTTACAAATCAGAATTTTATTCCATTCAGAAAAGACAGCGTATAGTTTTCAAGAAAAGTAGACTCTTCAAACGAATAAAATAGGAAAAACGCATTATCTGTAAAAAGTTTCCCGAGATCGCAGTTCAACTTGCAGTTCTCCAGAGAATATCTGTGGGTCATCTGAGGTTTATTTTGGCAGTTTACTCAAAGTGGTTGATAAAGCGATACGAAAATATTTTCCGGCCACATGCATTTATTCATCAGCTTGAGAGAAACGTTTTACTTTTCTTCTTTTTCACAGAAGAAAACATTTTCTCTGTTGTAAATTTGTAACAGCTTTGTTCTTGTATTTCCCTAATCATGAATAGATGTGAACAAGAGAAACTTTTTTGAAAATTAAAGATGGCTCGACTTTCTTCAAAGGGTTATAGGGGAGACCGGGTGTAGTTGATACACTTTTTACATTTTGATTTTACTAAGTTTTATTGATAATCTTAAGTATCAAAATAAAATGTTATCCGATTCTATTGCTAATTTACTATTAAATAATGATTTCAAGAGTTTAAATGGCATAGATTTTTTCCAGTAAAAAAATCTTAAACATTTGTTTCGCAAAATATCAACTTGACCCAACGTGGGTCAAGCTGATACACAAATGAAAAAACTGTTATGCTGACGTAATAAGCAACAAAATGAATTTTTCAAGAGTTTTCTTAAAGAAGACTCACCTAAATTGTTTGAAGTATTAATCCAAGTTAATTGATAAAAGTATATTTGGTTTATAACTAACGCAAGCATAAACGTGGATATCCTCTCTGAAATACGCTCTTTCTATAATTTCAAGCGGAAGTTCCTTCTTTTAAGTTATTTTCAGGTCATTTTTAAACACTTCTGGAAAAAGAAAAACACTTTAAATCTTGCGAAATAAATTAATACATGCATCAACATGGTAAAAAGCAGCGCCATTACGTTAAGTCAAAAACCGTGAAAAAAACAGCTGCAATGGTAAGCAATTTCTTTTAGGTAAAACCATGCCTCTTAATCAAGTAACACAGCATAAGTTTACTAAATATGATAAAATGACTGAAACATCCTGTACGACGGTTGAAAGCAAAATATAAAAACTCACTTTGGTACCCCCAAAATTACTTATTTGGAATAACTCTCACACAGAAAAAAAGATAGGTTCTCCCACCTACGTAGGTCAAATCAACCTTTGTCTATTAAGGTGGGTGGACCTTCGAAGGCCATGCTCCTTCGAAAGCCAACTATAAAAAAAAATCATAGTTATTGTCAGGTAATGACAAATTCCCTCCACTCATATCTAGCTCCATCAAACTGAAGGACACAGACGCGACGGGGAGTCTCTCGCGTCGCTATTTTGTTCGTCCGGCCCCTTTGCTTCCTAGACTTCGGTCATCGACGTCAAAATTGTAATTTGTGCACTCAGCAAAAGGTAATTTTTTGTATAAAAATAACCTATTATTTCTTTTTTTTTTTGACTGTAAATTGTCATATAAGGATTTGCTATCGCACTAAAGGAAACAGTAATAACTTTAATTCGATTTTAGTTAAAATATCGGTAGTGTTCCTATGAAAGCCGGTAATTCCTTGTATGGCCTATCAAAAATTTGACGGTTGACCTTGCTAGGGTACATGGGTCCTTCTACGAGCGTTTACAAACCATGGAAATATAAACACATAGTTTTTAGTTAGAAATACGTACCGGGACATTTGAAAAAATGGTTTAGATTTATAATATTATTTATAAGGGTTATTCAACTTTTTAACTCCGACTAAAAATATATTTCGTTTTAAATTATTTTATTACAGATATATCTTTAAACTTCTTTTTTGGAAAGGTTATTTCTGTAAGTATGGTTATAAAAATAAGTCGATAACAGTATAGATGATTAAATTTTTATACGTATAATTTCAGATTTCAAGAAGATCAGAATCAAAACCTAGAAAAAGAGGAAGTATATGGGATGAATAATAGTTCAAGATGCACCATAGAAGCAGTACAAAAGAATTAATTTAAAAAAAAAGGCTTCAGCGTTAAAATTCAATATTCTGAGACGCACTCTTAGAAACTATTTATTAAGCGGAGACAGTACTTGTCATAGGTAGTACTTGTTAGTTTGGCCTTCTTAGGAACATTTTGGCCTTACAAAGAACAGACCCATAAGAAGATCATTATGGGTTAATTTTTTTAGATATAATTTCATTTTAAAACGCACTGGCAACTTATTTTTTATCAAAATAATACTCATTGCTGTAATTTTTAAATAATTTCGATTAGTAAATTCTTAGTTATACGATGGTGATCAAGAAATATTTGTTGCGTTTTTTAAAGAAGATCATTATATGTCAAACATTTCATGTTTCATTTAAATGAAAGAGCTGTTTATGCAGTTTAGTAAAAGCGGATATTTTGATTATTACAACTGTAGTTTTAAGTTGAACGACTGATTTATAATATTGGCCTTGTATGTAGCCCTGTTCCTTGTAAGGCCGTTTGGAAGAGCTTAACAAAAGTTAAGTATAATATGTGGTGATTATATCTAGAATAAAAAAAAAGTAATTTACATGATACACAATAAAACAAAGTGTTAATTAATAGCTTGTTTTTTTCATTTATGAAGTAATTGCACTCATAAAAACTGTTTATTCGTTACAGTGGCTTTCCACATGGTCCACCCATCTTATTCCTCTATAAGACACTCGGTTCTGGGCACAAACGCACTCGGGAATTAAAGTTATTGCATCAAATTAACCCTGTATTGACTGGACTCTGTTTCCATTATCTCTTTCAATTCGGATTAGCAATTTAATTTTCAGAAAATTCTTAGAGAATTCTTCTACTTTATAGATTTTTATGAAACCCTAGTTGTAGAATCTTCTAGCTGAGATTCAAAGGAAAGTAATTCAACAGAAACAAAGCACAATAAATGTAATGAAAATTAAGTGTGAAGTTTCTTTCCATCACCGTTAGTGACTTAAATTCATTCCAAATTCAAGTTTAGTAAAAATAAAGTGCTAGTGTGTACTCACTACAAGCAGTAATGGCCATATTGAAGTCATAACTCCAGCATCGAACAGTCTCCGTTTGCGAAATTTCTATGCGGATATGGTTTTAGAGAGGAGTTATGACGTCATTTCGAAGCGGAATGATTCCGTGAGGGTGATGGAATAAGCCTCAACGTATCACACTTTACTCCCGCGTTTAAAAGGGTTATTATAAAAACGTATGACTGCTACAACATTTTTTTTTTTTTTTTTGATTGAAAGAAAAATAGTTTATGATTTCAGTAATCTGCTTAAAGTTTGAAATTATCAAAATCTATAAAATTTCTTTTTTTACGTTGACGTACGACTTTTTTTTTACGTTGGAAAATTAAACTTTATGCATTTTATTAATGCAAAAATATTAATAGTTAAATGATTCATAAGAAAAAAATCTATTCCTTTATGACAATAAGAAAACTGCGGAGGTTTTTATGAAAAATGCCCATTTTCTACGCTCAATTTATTTCGTGTTTAACTGATTACTTTTTATAAAACTTAAGACTAATTCTTAATGCTCTACAGTATGTTTAAAAACTCAGGGATAAAAAAACTACATAAAGTCGCTCCTTAAAAACGCATCCTTTTTTCTCTTTCTGATTCAATTATTGCGACCTTGACCTCTAACCAATACTTAAAACCTTACTCTTCTGCCTTGTGGGAAAAAAAAATATTTTCCCTTCCGAGCAAAGGTTCTATATTTCTCTCTCTCTCTCTCTCTCTCTCTCTTTTTTTTTTTTTTTTTTGTACATTGAAGAGTACATTGAAGAATATAGTCTGCTCTTAACTAATAGCGTTTTCGCTCTCATAAATGTGTTTTTTTTTAAAAAGGGTTTGTTTTTTTTTTCAAATTAAACGTTTGATGTAAGAAAATTTCAGAAACAGTCATTTCCGACAAATCTCATGAGAAAGTAGCTGATCGGTGCGATGCATTTGCGCTCGGTAGAAGAAATTCAAAAGCCTGTTTTTTGAAGTATTTTTTTTTAATTAAAAGCAAAAATGTGACTTCTTTATTTATTTTCCGCTGATAGCGGTGCAAAAATCTTTAAAATGCTATCTTACTTCTGAAGTTTGATTAAGGAAGTTATGGTGATCTCACGAAAAACACCTTTGAAAAATAATACACCCTCAGACAACAAAGTTCAGTGAATGAATTTAGAACTGCCAAAGTGGCAACATAGCAAAACAAAGCGTAGCGGCTGGTTTTGACCATCTGCCTCCACCTTTGTTCAGTCGAGGGCCGTTTGGGTTCCGTGTAAGGCTTGTTTTACTAAGTGCTTCTTCAGTGCTGTGGTTCTTAAATGAGAACAGAGAAATTAATGAACAAAATATCAATTTGAAGTTTCGTTTTAAGCTAGTCAAGACACTAAAAGAAACTGATGCGAAACTGGTACGTGTTTATTAAGATCAAGCGCTGTCCACCTCATTTTGATCAGCATTTTAAGCTTTACAAGATATATGCGTATATGTATGGCCATTTTCAGAGTTGTTTTTGAGATATTGTTTAAATTAATGAAAAAACAGGTGTTTTTTGTCGCTAATTTGGACGTAACGGCTAAAGCTCACTTAGTAGAAGGGGGAAATTTTAGTATGGTCATTCCAGACCCAGACCGCATAGATTAAAACAATTTTCAGCTTTCCACCAATTACTTCCGTACTCAACTACCCAACCACTGGGCTATAGCGGGAGATCATCAATTAGTTCCAGGCCAAAGAGGGTTATGCAAACTGAACGAGGCCAAAGAGAAGCGATGTCTGCCTAGTCGGAGACAAGGAGCATGGCCCTTGAGGGAGCGGCTTGCAAAAGGAAAAGTGAAAATTTGATAAGTTTAGTAAGGGATGGGATCATGGTGGCCAAACTGACAAGAGACTCGTCTAGGCTCTCGGTCGCCCTGAAAATTAACGTCCACTATACTCGCCAGATCTCAGTCCTCCACACTTCTTCCTATTCCCACGACTTCAAATTTCATACGGAAGATCTACATTTCACACAAAATTGTATTTAATGAAAAACATCGTGAAATTAATGAACAAAATGGTAATGATTTTTGTGCCTGATGGAGAACTTTCCCAAATTTGGTGATTCGAAAATTAAACAAGGCTTTTTAGTAGGACCATAAACAAAAGAACTAATAAATATAGTCTTTTTAAAAGAAGTCTGATTTAGAAAAACCTGAATATGTTTCTTTCGATGACGTAGTAGAAAACTTCTTATGAAAGATTATGTCTGGAAGTTGCAAAGATATAGTGAATGAGATACTAAAATCAATTGAAGAATTAGGCTGCAATATGTCTCTAAAAATACACTTGCTTCACTCATACTTAGATTTTTTTACTCAAAAACTTGGCCCCTGTAGCGATGATCTAATGGGTGAACATTTCTTTAAGTTATGAAAAAGATGTATCACGAAAAGTGTAAAGCAACAATGCTTGCTAATTATTGGTAGACTTCATTATAGGAATTTCCAGAGATAAATTATGTCGATCAAGCCAAAGTCATATCGGGCCATTACCAGATTTCTGTAGTGTAAATGCCACTATTGTTAACTACACTGGTGTAAAAATTTAAGAGAATTTTCAGATTTGGTGAATTATCTCCAGAATTACTGGACCGATTTTAATGAAATTTGGTATGTGCATACATTAAAACAATACAAAATAATTAACCCCCAAAATTTAAAATACACACGCATGATCATAAATAACACTAGTTAGAGTCGGATAGCATAAAACAGCGGTTGCAAAATTAAACAAATAAGTTAGTAGGGCGTATGGTCCCCTCTAACAGACGTATAGGCCTCGCAGTGTGACTCCATTCTTGAAATGAAACAGTTCATGGGATACTTAAGCAATTATTTCCACTCGTTCCACAACGCAGTTCTCAGGCTATGGATAGTCCCCGGAGGGGTGTTGCGAGTTGTTATTGCCCTCCTGAGCGCGTCCCAGACATGTTGTACAGGATTGGAGTCTAAAGATCTGCTTGGCCAATCCACCTAGTGAATATCCTCCCCTTCCAGAGATTTGTCGAGCAGAAGAGCTGTCTGTGGCCTTGCGTTAACATCCATTAAAATTAACTCGGGGCTAACAGCGCCCCTCAAGAAGTGAGCATAGAGCTCCCAGACCACATACCTATACCTCGCAATTGTCACAGAGCCTCTCTCAAAGACATGGAGGGATGTGCGGCCATCCAACATCCATCCTGCCCAGACCGTCAAACCACCACCGCCATAATGGTCGATACATACTTGCTGTTAGTTCTCTCGCGACTTTCTGGTTGTGTTGGTCAGCTTTTTGCACTGATGAGGAGGCTCAACTGTAGCCTTGAAACAGCTGTATACTGTATTTTCATCAGAATTTGATTTTTTTGCGTTGGTTATTCATTTTAGTCACATTGTAGAACAAAGCTTATTTGATAATTTTTCATTTCACTTTGACCAAACAGAAAATAGTAGTAAAGAACACTCTAAATGCATAACCATACATCAAAATTACATCATATGAGAGCATTCCAAATTGATATTGAATTCTTAAAGTGGGTAATTCATGTCCTAAATTTGTTGCATGTGAAAATATATTTATTACGATAGTTTGTTCGAAGAAACAATAATGCAATGTGCAACAAAAATAATGTAATTTTTTTTTAAAATGCTTTTAATAATTTGGATCACCATTTTTAAGAATAAAAATTTTCGCACTAAAAGGTTATCTCAATGATTTATTCTGAAAATAAACTTGAGTACTTTTAAATATTCTGCACTCGTTTATTATAGAAAAATGAAATGCAAGACGTTTTCTTTTTCGATGCCCTTAAATTATTTATTTTTTTAAATGTCTCAACATACATCTTTCCTAAAAATGAACCTCAATTATGATGCTTGAATTAGTTTTGTACGGTGATATCTAAGAGCTCCATACTTATGGTATTTAAACAAAATATTGAATAATCCTTACAGGCTATTGAAAAAGAATAAAGAATTTCAACAATAACATTGAGGGAAAAAACAAAATCCCTTTCATGTCTGATAAAAGACTTTAAAAATATTCAGTAAAATTCTTGCATGGAGCATTTTATTGTGTTCTATCACTCAGCAAATGGAACACCAAGAAAAAAAGTTGAAACGTTTGGGAAAGATAAAAAAATCTTCTCCGGAATTCAAGATATTTTTATTTTACAGCATTTGCAAAAATCGATTGTTAAGACGAAAAGTACTCTCCTCTGCCAAAGTAGTTTATTCAAACATCTCTAAAGTGAAGTGAAAGACGTTTTTTTAGTTTCAAAGTCCTTCTTGCAATCAGTAATATCAAGAAAATATCAGTAAAAAAGGAATGCATTTTAATTTCATTTCAATTGTTAGTGATTCCTATCGATTAATTACCGGACCGAGTACTCTTAAATGCAAGTTCCGATTTAAGTTAATTAAAAAATGTATTTTCGCCCTCGTCTTTATAGAACAATAAGTAAATCGTTTCTATTGTTCCTGTTTATGTGACAATTGCAAAAATTCTATCTAAATAGGTATTGGCAGTATCTGCAGAAATGAGTTTCTGAGATATTTGAAGAAATGCGTTTCGGATTTCATACTAACAACAGAGAAATGTTGGAATTTGAAGTATTTTTCGTGCTTTATTTTCAGCAGAAACTAAATAAACAAGCTTGTACGATAAAGCTAAAGTACAATAGATGACAAAAATGCAAAAAAAAAAAAAGAAAAGAAAAGAAAATTTGCACTTACTGCCCTTCTTTCTTACGGCAGTATTATAGAGTGTTTATACATATGTGTGTATGTGTGTGTGTGCGTGTGTGTTGGTGCATGAGTATGTTCATAATACCAATCTTTAGTTTAGGTCGTACATTTAAAAAAGTATAGAGTACTTACGACTCTGCATATTTGACTGAACAATAATCGTACGAACTGTCGCTGCAAACTAACATACGCCCCATTTACATGTATTCTAGTAATGCACTCGAACCTGTTTTCATGCACTGGATAGGGAGCGCATGAAAAAAATGGCACAAAAAAAAATCGCCCAAAACTTCACGAGTAGCTATAAACAGTTGTTTTCGCAACACAGTTAAAAAAAAAAAAATTCCTGCGGTAGACAGGAACCGCATAAAAACAGATTCACACAGAAATTAACCCAAAAACTTACGAAATATCTAGGAATTATTTCTTCAAACGAAATCAAGATAAACCAAGTCATGATAATTTTGCCAAAATGTCAGACAAAATTCACCAAATAAGGGCATTCTTGGAAGGTCACAGTGACCTCCCATCGGAGTGCCCCTATCGTCACTTGAAGATACTACTCCCCCCCCCCCCCCAACCGCCACTCCTATTATAAATAATTTCGTCCATTGAGTCCCATTCTGATTGAAATTTTCATATACCGCACAAAAATAAATCGCACAAAAACAGGTTTGAGTGTACTTAGTCTCAATTGACATGAAACTCCCTAACTATCAAGATTGGTCGTGCTGGAGTAAACAAGATTTGTCCACTAAAAGCATGCTTTGTAAAAACCAAGCGAACACTTCAGCCGAAAGCAAGCACAGCTTCATTTAAAAAACCGGGAAAATTCCGTACCAGAAGATTTCCAGTGCATCATACGAAAGATACTTCTGAGTTGATGTCACACATTACAACGAACAAATTTCAAATTTCTATTCTGACAAAAAAAAAAAAAATACATATGCTACTTTATCAGAGCATCATTTATAATTTCAGGTCGTCTTAAACAGTCTTCTGTAACAGCATTTTAAAATCATAATCTCTTTTGTAACGTGAGTTGAGGGGTATGCAATAAAATTACTATTAATTAAATTTAATATAATATTATTATATTAAAATAAGACGTTTTTCAATTATTTTGTATCATTTATTTAAGTTGAACAACTGAAACAGTGCCGTAAGTGATATAAATGTGGGGTAACGTGAAATATCGGGGCAATACAGATGGGATGTAGCAGTGTTGAGGTAGGAAAGTAAAGGATTTTAAAGTAAACAGAAAATAGTAACAGAAAATAGTAGAAAAGAACACTAAATGCGTAAACATACATAAAAATTTCATCATATGTGAGAATTCCAAATTGATATTAAATTCTTAATACGAGTAATAGGAGTCTGTATTTTCACGGTTTACAGCTCCACATATTTAGCGATCTGTGGATCTTAAACATTTAGTTGATTCCAGTCAAAAAATAAATATCTCTAAAGATTAAGGAAAACAATAACACATGTTATTTTCGAAATTTCACACACATATTGTAATATTTTGTAGTTAACCAAAAAAATATGTTGCCATAAAATTATAAAATTTTCGTAAATAATATTTTAAGTATTACTTGAGATATACTGATAGCAAGTGCATTGCTTATACTGTGTTTAATATTAGGCATGTTCAAATGTTTAATACATTTCGTCAAGTGCATTGTAGTTCTTTTAGCTGACTTATTTATTTGTGTATTAAAACACTACCGTATTCATTCATTTATTCATTTACGTCCCTTCATTGTTTAATACACTTGTTTATTTATTGATTTACACCATTTTCTGATTCATTCAATATTTTATTCACTCATTCATTTTTCTCATATATGGGAAGAGTGGATGCAGTGAGACGCAAAAACTCAATTACATTTTTTGTTATGAAAAAAAAATTGAAATCAATTTCTTTTGAATTGTATAATATCCGTTACTGTTATAGGTGTTATAAAAGTTGGTTTAGAAAAATCAGCGAATTGACACAAAAGAAAAATAAAATAAAAACGAAAATGAAATTTTGTCTCAAAACATCAAGATTGACCTGAAAACATGTGGATGCTTGTTGCCGTTCGGTTTTACCCTGGGTTACGGGCTTGATCAAGTCATATTTAAAAAAAAAAAAAAAAAAAAATAGCAGAATCGGGATTGCCGTTGCACATGAGGAGCTACGATGCACATGATACATGATAAAATTAGCGGGTCCCATATGACCCGAGGGTCATAGGTTGGGCAAACCTAGAAAAAAACATTCTGAATAAAGTACCATTCAAACAAAGAAAAAATATCAAAACTGGTTCATCCGTTAGGTATTATTAGTTAAAATGATATAAAATAAAATAGGGGAAGCGATGCCAAACAGCCAAACATACACACAGACACACGTCGCATTTATAATCCAATTCTTTTTTGCGTAAGAATTAGAAACTAAAGTTGCTATGTAGATTAAATACGAAGTCGAAATAAATGCGCCATGTAATTTATATAAAATCTAGCAAGTACATCTATATTATTTCGGTATAATGGTCATAACTCCATTCAATAACCTTCTTCTGATGATGCAGGGTTTTCAAACTGATCTTGTTACTATTTTCATCAACAGTTTAGTTGTAATTAAATTCAATTCAACGTATATTTTTTCTTACCTTAGATCTGAACGCAATTTTCTTTCTGAGATAATGTTCACAGCATGTTGACATGACTTTACAAAAGTGTTGCCAGTCTGGAAATAGCTAAACAGATAATAAATTGCTGCTGTCTCACTGTACCCATTTGTTCATTAATTCGTTTGTTGTTTCAAAATGTATTTATTCATTAGAAGAAAAATATTTTCAATAATCAAATTAAAAAAGTATTCCATTTGAAAAATATTTAATTTTTCACTTTACGCAATGGAAGCAATGGGGCTAAGTGAAAATCTTCCTTTTTTTTTTTTTTTTTTGAAAATACAAATTTACTTCCTAAAGTAAAAATTATATTTCAATACAAGTTTTATTATAAAACACGTTGCTTCTTTTGTACACTGTAATTTTCAAAACAAATTTCCAATTTGTCAATTTCTTAAAAGGTGAGTTACCCTAACTATTTCACTTTGCCCAAGTTTTCTGTATCTACAGCAATATAGATATACACTTCACAAGGTTTGAATACACAAGTCCAGTTCCTCTAGAGTGCAAGACACCCCACTTTCCCAGTCAAACGTTAAGTAAAGTTGTATAACACAAGACATAAAAAAAAAACATTAACATTTTAAAAGCATTTTTATGAAACATCTGTTGTATTGCTTTTTGGCTTGACAAAATTAATGGTATTCATTCATTAATTCAGCAACCTAGTCACTCAGAATAAGTTACTTTGGGTGAAGGTTTCACACAATCCAATAAAATGGAGGTTAAATATTCAAAGTATATCGACCCGTATTCATTCCAAGCGTGAAATTCAAATTAAGTGTTAAATAGCTAATCACTTGCATGCTACTTCCAAATTAAACAGTTATTGTCCTATTAAGTATTCAAGTAATTCAAGTTTTACGGTTTGATTAGATAACGGAAAAGATTCAATTGCTTTTAATGATATTAATAGTTTTCTTCGCTTTAAATTTTAAATAATCCGACAAGCTTCTTCTCTTTGAAGAATATAATATAAAATTTAAAAAAAATTATTAGGTGCCTGTGTTTGTTATAAATAGTCACAAATATGTACGATACCTGTGCTTGCTAAGAAAACTAAACCGTGAACTTTTTGAGGATACAACAAAACTTCAATTGAAGCAGTGAGAAGCAAAGGGATGTAACTGCCAAAATTGAAAAAAAAAAAAAAAAAGAAAAGAGATAACCAGTGCAAGTAGTAGGAGAACCTCTGCTCTGCTTGTGGCAAAAAAAAGTACTAGTAAGGTGCTGATATACAGATGATAATGATTTGGAGAGAAAAAATCAGTGAAAGCCTATTTTGGAATCTGAACTTTAAACGAGTTTTCCTCAAAACTTCAAAAAGTCCACTTGCATTCCTTTGCTTCTCACTGCCTCAACTGTGCTTTTCACGACTTTAGTTCAAACGCTCAGTTAAGAAATACATTTAAAAAGCTTCAAGCAACAAAGTCATGCATGTTTCATACTTTTTGTTATTCCATTATTTATTGTCCAGCATTCAAACGTAAAGTGAGCAATATAGCACATGAAACTGCTGAAGCTAAATATGCCTATTAATTAAGTTGTGTTATTCATTACTTCAGATCTAATGCCTAAACAAAATCTAAGAATCACAAATCAAACAGATTCCGCGAAGACAGAAACTATTGCCGGATATCTTCCAAGTCATAGGCTTATTTCAGGGAAACTCCCCCCCCCCAAAGCAAGAGCCCCAACAAATGAGAAAAATACCCCTCAAAACAATCCCCCCTAAAAATTTCAATAGCGCAATCTGCGCCATGACCCCCCCCCCCCCCCTTAGGTGGGCATCCCTGATTACCTCTTTAGTATGGGAAAAAGAACTCCCCCTGAAACACGGGTCTGCTTATTCTTTGAAATTTACGCAATTTATGCGCTAAGTATCCTTCATATTGATTATAATACATAATTTACACCTCACACCACATTGAATCATTCGCAAGCACAAACTCAAACGTTCGTACGCAACCTATTTAATAAACTCTGCGTCAGATACTGCTTACTTTAACTGTGCTCATTTCTGTCAAGTGTGCCATATGTTTTTGCATTTTATCCAATTCGACTTGTTTTTGAGTTACTAATAAGCTAACTTTACTAATATTTCTATAGGTTTCGTGTCCTTGTTTGCACCAAATCTCCCTCTCCATTTTTTTTAATTTGAAAAATGTCAAAATACGTATTAAATGAACAAATGCTAGTGTGGATTAAAGTAACAATGATAAACAACGTACCTAAAGCAAATTGATTGCGAATCCGTTATTTGGATTTTCAAGGAACGCCTTTTTCAATGCAAAGAATCGTGAGCTTTGAGATGTAAAGTCATCCGAGGAAAGAGATGGGCTTATCTCGAATGACTTTACACCCTAAAGTTCACACTACTTTTCATTAAAAAAGGAGTTCTTTGAAACCCTGAAACTTTAATACCGTCATTAATTTAAATACCCCTTTATACCTCTTACTCTCTCCCTTCTCATATTATATGCGGCATAGCACATATACAGAAAGTTTTTGTATTGTTTCCTTTGAGCTGTATTTCCTAGATTAAAAACAAGTTTTCTTGTAATTCTTTAAAACAAATATGGAATTTTTAAAGCGAATTTCTCTAAATGTTGGGTTTTTTAAGCATAAGTCAACTACTAGCATTGTATTTTCGTCCTATAAATAAGACTTATCTCGTTTCAGTCTTCATCAGAGTTCTTATTTATATTCTAGAAGCATCAAACTTTTGATCGTCGAATATACCAAATAGCATCGCTACTTTTTAATGAAACCGTCACTTCACTCGTAGTACTACTAACTTTGCACTTCAATTTCTTAGTATTAATTTTATTTTACCGTAGAACCTTTCTTACCTGTCTTAAGATTAATCGGTTTTCTCCCTCAACTGACATGTTGAAACAATATTTCATTACTCGGAAAATTCAAAGTATTTCTTCTTTTGTATTTTTACCGACAGATGCAAATCTTTCGCTTATTTTGTCTCACAAATATTCTAATTTCAGATCACACTTAAGCGACAAAAGTATAAGTTTACGTGACAAAAGTAAAACTTTGCAGATAATCTGAGCAAATGGTAAGGAAAATATCAATATATTTCGTGTCAAGTGATGTTGATCATAGCCTTCATTGGTGCAGCTATCTTGCGTGGTTTGGAAATACTACTAAATGAAAACTCGATTCCAATATGCCCTCGTTTGATTTGTTTAAAATCTATCTTATGTCATTTACAACGATTTATGTAAGAATTTGTGTAACCTAATTTACTTATTCTGAAAGAATAGTATTATCGTTGCAGTTGTGTTCTGAAGACAGCTTTATTCGTAGATAACAAGCTACTTTCAAGTTAATGAGGTAAGAACGCTAGCGACCTCTTTAATCCACACTCCAAAAGAATAATCTCAAATCTGAAAACTGACAATGACACATAACCATAAAAGCACGTGAACGAATCATCTGACACTTAAAGATGTAAACCTAACATAACTTCTCGGTTATGCTGCCATCATTAAAATTTTGTATTATTGCAGATTCAAAATTTGCGTGGGGTACCACGTCTCCTAAAAGATCAAGTATCCCCACTCGCTCCTACTGAATCAGTAGCTCAACACAGCTAATTTCATAGCTTGGAAACTATATAATAAAGGCTGGGGGTCACTTCATGTTAGATGTAAATTTAAATCTCAGTTAAACGAGTCCTAAGATAACACACCAGTAGTAACTAGTGCCCTAGTAGTAGCCGCTTCAAGGATTATATTTGAAAAAATAGGATTCCAGGTCTCCCAATGGATTCAAAAGTGCATCAAACGTGCAGGAGGTATTACCTCCTTCACGTTTGAATCCTTTGGGAAACCTGGAATCCTATTTTTTCAAACATAAACCTTTAAGTGACCACTGCTAAAGCACTACTAAGCACTGGTCACTACTGGTGTGTTTATCTTAACTGCCGTTTTATTAAGTCTTCAGCGCAATTCACATAAAACACTAAAAGAAGCACGTTGCCGCTACTTAAACTAAAGAATTTTTTTTTTACTCAAGCTGAACCAAAACTTTAGTATACATTTACAGTCTGCTCACGGATAGCAAAGAATTGGCAAACGTCCAGTAAAAGCGAGCCTATCTGAATAAGGGAGAAGATTAAAAATTTGATGTACGTGCTCCATTTAATTTCAATGTGACTCTGCTAAATTAAGAGGCTAGTATACAAGCAACAGGCATCGTATACAGGCAAAAGCTGGCATCCCTGAAAACTAACAGATGCGACCATTTCCGCCAGTAAACCGGATGTTTGCTTTTCTATCTCATCGGTGATGAGTCTGTATCTTACTTATTTTTAACAATGCTGAAAAATTTAATTTTGACCAAAAGAGTAAGAAAAATATTTTGTTAAAACATTATTTTTCATTTCTAAAATACCATATACTTATTACTGTTATTTATCGAAAATATATTTTCTTTCCAAATTGACATTAAAGAATGGCTGCTAAAATCAATAAAAGTGAAAGTTACATAAAAAAAATATTTTACTAGCAAATATTTACTAATTTATCGCTAAGAATTAAATAGAACGATTAATAAATTATTATGATAACAAACGTAGGAATAAAATTTCTTTGCGTAAATTATTAGTTGCGTCAACGTTTATTGTTCTTCGGTAAATCTCATTTATCATTCTCCGTTTAAATAGTCTTCAGAAACTAAAAGAAATCAGATGAGAAATTTGAGAACAAATTAATTGCTGTATGTTTATTTACGCAGCGAAAGTAATAAATCAGAAGAAATATATTGTCTTAAGCCCATTTTTAACCTTTAAGTGCAACAAATCAAACACTAAAAAATACCTTTTTAAACGAAGATAATGCGAAAATATCTTTACAAAATAAATAACAAATGAAGGCAAATACGTTTTGATTTAATTAATTGAAGTGCGAATGTATGGGCTTTAACTTAAATCATTACAATAAATTTCAAAATTTGCACTTGACAAATTAAAATATTTTTTAATTGCTAAATACAAAGTTAAAATTGTTTAAAAAAGATTTAATGGAGCTCGCAATCTATCTCGTATTTGATAAAGATGGTATATGTGAGAGTGAACGCATTGAATGTAATTTTATGAATTGTTTTGTTTCAAAAGAAAAAAGTTGAGGCATTCTGAAAGTTTCTAAGATTAAAAATACTATTTTAAGTAGTTAACAGAGAATGTGCAAACAAAATAACAATGAATGTTAATATTACACAAATTACCATAAAAATGAGCAGAAACATGTTTTAGGGTCATAACGAACATATTGCTCAATGCAAGAAAAAAAAAGTTCCTTGTGAAAAGACGCTCGACAAAAGCCACATTAATAATCTACTACTGTCGGTTCTTCGACCTAAATGGGCTTCCCAAACAACGTTTAAAAAGGTTTATTCTTTTCACTACATCATAAACCCTAATTCTTATCCATATTAGTCCAGTCTTTTCTTATAATACTTAGGGAATACCTTTCAGAATAGTTCATGTCAATTCTGGCAAAAACAGAAAAAACCTCACCTTCATAGTCTGGGAAGTTTTTACATTTGACGTATCGTACCCCGGCAAGAAAAGTGACACAACTTAATGAAAATAATAACATTTAAGAAAATGAGGGTTATATGCAGTAGTAGTTTTAAGCGATTTAGTCTCAAGCATTACAATACGCCCAAAACCTTTGTATTGTGATGTTTACTGGTTAGTTTTTGTTGTCTAAACTAATAATGCATACTTAAATGTCAAAATGTTTCTTCTAAGTTATAAAATTTTAATGATGTGCCACTATTGATTACATTTTTTTACGCCACCACGAACCATAGATGATAGCTAACTGTGTGCGAGTTTTATGGAAAAAAGAGAATTGAATTTAGATTATGAATCAAAACTTAATACATGCTTCCCAAATTTTGAGGTGTATCACTTTCCATCCCGGGGTGCGATATACCGATAAAATTTCCCTTTTTGGGAAGCGTCAAATTTATTTTAGAAGTTTCCTAATTCGAAGAGAAAATTTTAGGGCTTGATGTCAAAATTTAAACACGTATTTTTAGGGACAGCTGTCATTATTCTGACGGCAAATGTTATATTATCCTTTTTTTCCCTTTGGGCCAGATTGTTGAACATGCGTCACTTGACGTGTTCTTTTTTTTTTTATGAAGATCGTGCAATGCCGGGCAACGCAACTAGTAAAACTATGACATCTATCGCGAAACTTTCCTCTTTAATTTTCTTATGAATTATACATATATATATCTCTTAATACATAAAAATCTTTTGTGCGGACATTTGTCACCATAAGGCCTTTAAAAGGCTGGACTGATTTTGATCAAATTTTTTGTGTGTAATTAAGTTGTGGCGAGCATGGTTTAGAAGCGCGATGGATTGAATCTGAAACGTTTTTGTTAATTAATTAATTAATTTAAACATTGGATGGTTATTTCTCCCAAATGATTAATATTTATTTTAACCAATTGTTGAGCGAGAACTGAAATAAATATTTAACCCATTGCCAAAGGACAATAAGAAAGCCAGCACTGCTTTTTGTAATGAAATGTCCTACTGTGATACGTCAATAAAGAATAGATAAAACGTAGAGAGAGAGTGAAGCCTTAATTTCTCTCTCTCTTAAAAGTAACGATTTTAGGTCCTGTGATCTACTATTTTAAAGTTAAGTACTGGAAGAAATCGGGTTTCTTTCACTAACCAAAAGTACCGTACCTAGCAACATTTGTTTCTCGGCTCACAAATCCATCTGAGTTTTGCCACCAATGTCAAGAATACTTTAAGGATTATCAAACTAATCAGTACATTATTAAAGGAAAAGACGGTGGGATTTAAGCACGAAACAAGTTTTATTTTCGTCCAGATAAATTACAACAGAGTAGTTCTGCACACAAAAGATCAGTTCAGTGGAAGATTTTTATGTTCGGCGGAAAGAACAAATTTGGCAATATATGAAGATCATTCAAGTACGCAGAAAAAGATAGCAAGTGAGAATGCTCAGCGACAGAGCGGGATTTAAAAGTTTTCGTTCAAAAGATCAGACCGCTAATCGGCTGGATTACAGTAACGTGGTGGCTTGGCGACTTCGGCCATGAACAATAGAGTTGCGGGATTATTTGTTTGCATTTTAAAGCTACTGTTAATGTAATTTATTGTACTTTTTGTTTGTTTCGGGTTTTTGCTTATTCAGGGAACTGTTTTTACCTTTATCATTTTTTCAAATGATATCCTTTCGACTTTTTTATTCTTTTTCATATGGGGGAAGTTGCAGCGGGATTTGCCGTTTGTTTTAGATAGGTTGTTAGTTTTTTACACTTAATATCTAAGGAAGATTTTTATCCTTTGAGTATGGCTGAAGGAACAAATTATTAATTTCATAAAGATCTTTCACGTATACGTGAAAAAATAGTTAATGAAACAGCTGCTCAGTGGGCATTAGATAAATCAAGTTGCAATGAATATACGCATTCTGACACCAAGCAGCTTGAAACATTTTCTTTTCAATTATTTTTCTCAACAAAAATTTCAAACACTTGATAGTTTATTGAAATTTTTCAACTTTTCAATTTACAAAGTTTGAACAGAACAACGACTGTTGGGTCCTCTAGTATATATATATATATATATATATATATATATATATATATATATTACGATATATATATTACGATATATATATATTACGATAATATATATATATATATATATATATATATATATATATATATATATATATATATATATATATATATATATATATATATATATATATATATATATATATATTATCGTAACTACCAAGATTGAGTGTCTTGGTAGCATTTCAAACTTAGGTATTACCACAATAAAGTTCCACGATTTGCTTTCTTTGAGGAGTGTCGAATCTATGTTGCCGCATCCAAGTTGGCGTGGTTTGATGTCTTGGTAACAGCAAGGTATCCACTAATAAATGGAAAGCAGCTCCAGAAATGGCTTTCTGTTTCCTCGAAGTAACCGACGGTAACAGTTACAAGTTAACAGTTAAGTACAACAAGATGCGAGGTCATAGTGGCATAACAAGTTTACGTATTATGCCGACCAGTTGTTGTGGGGTCTCATATTGTGTCACATTCGAGTTTTGGGTTTTAAACTCATAACCTACAAGAAAATTGAAAATATGTACCGATACATAAGTAGACTTTTATGATATCACTACGAGAGAAAAATGTAATTATTTATTTTAGAATTATAATAAAACAATGAAATTACTGAAATGCGGACAAATTGCCTTATCAACTTGACTTAAGACTTATACTTCCTTCAAGATTTATTTCAAATGCGGCATATGTTCATTCTATCACACATTCTTCATCAAACTTCAGAAGTAGGGCATCATTTTAAAGATTTTATTTCATCGTTATCGGCAAAAACGAAACGAACAATTCACATTTTGACCGTTTTTATCAAAAAAGTGATATATTTTTATTTTATTACGAAATGCTTCAAAGAAATAACCTCCCGAAATTGAGGCTCATTAGTTCAGTTGGTTAGAGCGTCGTGCTAGTAACGAGTAGGTAATGGGTTCGAGTCCCCAAAAGCCTAAGAATGTCATTTGATTGACTTATTTTGTTTTGCTTCAGTAATCTGCTGTTTAACTGCTATAATCTGCTAAATAAAATAAGTAGTTTAAAACAACTGATAAAAATTTCCTTGAATATATAATCTAAACTCATTGCAGGATTCCGAACTACAGTTCTGTTGCTGGTAAAGTCGGAGGATAAAATGTTTATTTCAACATGGTAAACTATTAACATCAATTTCAATGTATTGGGTTACTTTATTAAGCATTGCTTTAATGTATAGCACTCTCAGATTGAGATCCTTTACCTGAGTTGTTAAGAGCGTTGTGCTCATTACGCTAAGGTTATGGATTCAATCCCTCTATCAGTCAAAACATATTGCTTGCCTGATTTATATTCAGGAAAGAAAATGACAGCTAAAATCGAGATTGTTTTCCCCCAAATGAAGGTTCAATTGCTCCATGGGTTAGGTCATGTCCTTTTTGAACAAACTCATTTGCAGAATTATGATCCAAATCACATAAATGTAGACATAATCTAAACTAATTGCCAGATTCTGAACAACAGTTGTGTTTTTTACTAAAATCAGAAAAGAAAACTTTCGTTTTTTTACATTGGTAAATCGCAATTAAATGCATCAATTTTATTTTATTTAGTCATTTTATTACGCATAGCGTTAATGCATAGCATATCAAAATGGAAGCCCATTAGCTGAGTTAGTTAGAATAGCGTGCTAATAAAGCGAAGTTCGTGGGATCGACGAAAAATGGTCCTTTTGAGTGACTTATTTTTGTTTAGGTAATAGGTTTGATCTAAATCTCCATGAGTATATAATCTAAAATCATTGCAGGATTCTGAACCACAGCTGAGTTTTTGCATTAAAGTCAAGATCAAAAACATTTAGTTTAACGTGGTAAATCGCAGTATTATTACATGTATGTTTCTCAGGGGTGTTTTTTTTTTTTTTTTTTTTGCTGGCTACAATATATTTTCCAGATTTTTAAACTTAATTAGTAAGGCATTATTTTAACGATTGTTTCATGACTATCGGCAAAAAATAAACAAACCTTTCACATTTTAGCTGTTTCACAAAATATTACACTTAAAAAAAGCGGATTTTTTAATTATCACTGTCGAGCGTAACTGCCTCGCAAGGATCAATTAGTTAGAATTTATTTTACAGTTCAACATACTCCGATTTCACAGTTTTAAGGATCAATTCCGTGTAATTGTAAACGCAATATATGTATAGCGAATAATTAATTAAATTATTCAATTAACTTGACTTTAAAACTTTGATAAATATAATAAGATTATATGTTCTTAAGATTATATTTTTTCCAGAAGTATGAAATGTCTGAAAGAAAGAGGAAATCTTTGGAGCAGCAACACAAATAAAAATCTCAAATTCGTCTCTCATCGTTCATCGCAAATATATTTTCCTACAAATATTTATCCCGAAAAGATAAATATACGCCGTCTAATATTTTTTTCTTTCCAGCATTTATTAAAATTTTATGTTCCTCAACCTTGACTAATGTGGAAGATAATGAAATCGTTTTGACGTAAAACATTCATATTCCTTTTAAATCCATCATAAAATTTATTTTTATCTATTTCACAGAAATTCGCGTATTCATATATATCCTCCATCCCATTAACCATCTTTTCTTCCATTCAAAAAGTGAAGAGAACTGAATCAACCGTATCAAACATATTTATTTATTAATTTTCGTTATTGTACGATGTTTTGAAGTTTTCTTTGATAATGATTTTCCATTAAGACTTTAAAAATGTATTAACATATAGAGATTTATGAATATTCTAAGCATACATTCAGCTTTCTTAAAAATTAAATTAGAAATAAAGGCACATTTTAATGGATATCGGTACAAAAATTAAGATTAAGGGCGCGGATTCATTTTGATGAAATTTAAAAAATGTTTAATAATATTACGGAGCATTCAGTTAGAAGTGATGTTTGCTGTTATGCTTTAAATATAAAATTTCAGTAAAAGCGCCCAGAATAGTGAGTAAATGTATTTTTCGGGAAAAAATCGTTTTAGCTAAATGAGCTGCTATCTATTTAGGAATAAAATATCTTTAATGATGAAACTTTAATGAATCGATAATTTATTGTATCGATCATGAAAGAAAAGTTGAAATTAAAACAAACTGGTGTTTCTTTCTTTAAAATTAACTTGACTTTTAAAAAAAATAGGTTTTTTTTCAAAATTTGGCCTTATAGTTTCCATTTTCCTCACCCCCGAATTAACACGTTGAGTTTTTTTTTTTTTTTTTTTTTTTTTTTTTTTCAACCTGACCACACGCGGATAAGTACGAAGGCTGTTTTTTTTTATCAACTTCCGATGTGGTATAAAAATAAAACTAGTGCGAGTAATTAAATAAATTTATTATCAAAAGTTAGGTACATTATTAGTTACTTTTCAACATATTGGCGATTTAAATTGAGGCATTTTTCATACCTGGGTACAAGCTTCTTAATACCTTCTTCATAGAAGTTTGCCGCCAGTGATTTGAGATTGGTTTTCACGGCGTTTTTTGTAGCCTAACTTGTCAGTTACGATAGTGTATAGGGCTGACCTTGAAATCTCAGTAAACTGATCGGATAGGTCCGTAACCGTAAACCTCCGATTGCTTCTTACAGTTTAGTCAACTCGATCAACGAGGTCTTTCTTTGCGATCGACTTTCTTCCTTGGCCCCCTTCATCATGAATGTCACCTCGTCCATCTTTAAATTTCCTACACCAATCACGGACTGCACTGTCACTCATAAAGCTTTCGCCGTTTACTCGTTTCATTCTACGGTGAATTTCTGCTGCGGATAACCCTTTAGCTTGCAAGAAGCGAATGACACTTGGCGGGAGATTCTATCATGGTAGCCATGTTTATTGTCGATAGATAAACTCGTAATGGCGTCGGACGCCCGAAAACGAGTGAGGATGTAGTGGGAGAGGTGCGCAGTCGACTGCCGCGCATTGCTGGCCGATGCCGCTCGCCCTGCCGTCTAGCGCCACGATCGGAAGTTGAAAAAAAAGCAGCCCTCGTACCTAAGTACTTAAGAACGTATAGACACCCGAAATATCTATTTTGACATTCCCCGAGCTAATTACAACGACTTTTCTCGTGACGTCCGTATGTACGCATGTTTGTATGTGCGTATATGCGGATGTGCGTAGGGGCGGATGTGCGTATGTATGTCGCATAACTCGAGAACGGTATGTCCTATAAAATTGAAATTTGATACGTAGACTCCTAGTGGGGTCTAGTTGTGGACCTCTCTTTTTGGTCGCATTCAGATGTTCCAAAGGGGGTCTTTTGGGGGGAAATCAATGTTAATTTCAATGCAAAATCAAGTGGTGTTATAATTTATGCAAGCACTTGGCAATATATCGCCAAGCTTTTTATCGCCAAGTTTTGTTGCCAACTTGGGGAAAAATTTGGCGATTTTTTTAAAATCTGTTTCAATTTGGCCACTGTTGGTGATATTTAGAGAGTTAACTATTTAATCACATTAAAATTGCCAATAATGGGGAACTAACTTTAAATTGGTGTAAAAGGAAGTCATGTGATGTACACATCAGCTCGTTTTTATCTAAGAAACTGAAAATAACTAAAGTATATTTCGTTCTAAGTCAATGCAAAAACTGAAAATTAATCATCGCATAAGCAGTAGAAAACTCTCAAAATACAAAAGTGTGTGCCAAAAAACAAAAATACGAATTATACATAATCACTCTCATTCTCACGAGATATAGTCATGGTGACAGAAGCGTAGCTTTTCAAATCTTCAAAAAAGTCTACTATCAGTGAAAACAAACCACAGCAGTGGTTCTCACTTTGTAATGTTGCACACACTCCTAGTTGCACGATAACTCTAAAATGGGGACAAACATAACGAAAAATGGCCTGAAATCCTTGTATTGCGTAAAAATTCTAGGCAAAATATCGAAGTATTACATGAACTATGCTTCTGTTAGCTCAAATGCAAAATTCTGTAACTCAGAACCAGAGGAACGTAAGTCACATTATGATCATTTTACAGTAGAGAGGAAAAACTTTTTTTCTGGTGCATGCAAAGGATAGGAAGAGCGCTCTTTTAACCCTCGTAGAAAATCGAAAAGGATTTTTTTTTTTTTTTTTTTTCAAGAAATACGGTTATATGACTTGATGTGGAATAGGTTTCTACACACAATGCCCTAACAAACAGAAAATCGCAATATTTGGACTTACGTCCTTTTAGCTCTGAGGTACAGGATTAAACCTTGATGTTCAGTCTCCATTATGGTTAAATTCATAAATAGGGAGATACCGTTTAAAGCGTTTCTAGTCTTGTTACTTCCTTACACAAAAAAGGAAGTATTCTATACGCGAAAAAAATTTCACTCAAAAGTCGTCCTTAATTTCCATTTTACTGACCCCCGAATGAATGTTGAGTTTTTTTTTTTTTTTTTTTCGACTCGACCACACGTGGATAAGTGCCTAAGGACGTATAGACACGCAAAAAATTCATTTTGACGATTCCATTGAAGTAGCTTACACACACACATATATAAACGATACACACATAAGACAAATCATAAATTCAAAAGCAGAATAGAAGGATCAACAGTCGGGGCCCATTCCTTTTTGACCAGCCAAGGAATCCCGTAAAATTTTAATGGGCCCCGACTGTTGATCCTTCTATTCTGCTTTTGAAATATGATTTGTCTTACGTGTGTATCGTTTATAAAACTATTTCAATGGAGTAGTTATTCAGTAATAATAATAAAATTTTAAACTACTGGGCTTATAATTTTTTCTTTATAGGTTATTATTTTATTTTATTTTATTTTATTTTATTTTATTTTTATTTTTATTTTTTTTTTTTTTGCACGCAGTCGGGTTTTTGTTTTTATTTAATAATTATTGTACTTTTAAGTCAGGTTACGTCATACTTCTTCACCGCTTCTTCGTTGAAACTGATTGAAACTCGGGGGTGTTCGGGTTAACACGACATACGTATGAATGCATCGACGTTGATGCGGCTGATCTCGTAGCCATTAATCTCTTGATAGAAATACATTATGTTCTCATTTTAAGCGATCAATATGAAAAGTATGGTGATTGCAGTTCCAGTTAGAACGCGAAGGTAGGACTTAATGTGTGTCGTCACTGAACTCAATGTTTAGCCCGGGGAGATAAAAAGTTCCCAATGGTACTCAAGGGCTCCGATTAAAAGCACCGGGAAGATAAAGGGTGAGCCAAATAAAAGGACCGATGAGGCCACCACGAAAAGCTAGGGGTAATTTATTCCCATTGATACATGAACACATATGTTTGCACTTTTTTGTGTCACTAACATCAACTGGCACTTTTTCATTGAGTTCCAAATATCTGCAAAGAAAAAAAAAACTTTAAAAGTTGTCCTTTTTTTAAAAGAAGTTGCTCAAAAATTTAAAAAAAATCTACCATTCCAAAGTTTGGTGAACTTTTCCCAATTTTTAATAAGAATTTAAAAAGTTGACTCTTTTATTCTCCAAAAACATGAGGAAAAAAGGAAATGCAAAAATAACCTTTTTTTTTATTCTTAGTATGAGGTGTGGCCCACAGTTATGAGGTGTGGCCCCCCATGTTTAAAAAGGAATGGGCCTCACTGATGCATTCGAACGTCTCATTACTACGGTTTTCTTAAGCACGGCAGGCTAGGCGAAGACTTCGACGAACCTTCATGAGTACTTTTCTCCACCACTCCCTAACTTTTAGCGGGAAGCTGATGTAGTAGTGTCGATCCCTTGAAACGGATGGGGCCTCTTCGTATTCCATATGTGACAAATTATATTAATGTCAGTTTCGGTACTAGTTTTATTAATTATTTGTGTAAACTATATTTTTTTCAGAAATAAAATAATGAACTCACTAAAACTAGTAATTCATTAATTATTTACTATGCTTAAATTTACTGTTTTCCGTAGAAAACGTCAACCTATTTGTCGCCAATTGTAGATAGTAAACTGTAAGTACGGAATAATTAACTTGAATAACTAAGCCTTTTCTGCTTATTAGCCATTAATGAACTTCACGAAGACATATATCTACACACTATACCTTTAAGAGGAATAAATGGAATAAGGGCTTCGAAATTAACACATTATTATGCCCACGTCATGAATGTCTTGTCGCTACGGCGCGGCGTCTATATCTCAACTACGACATATGTCGAAGAGCGGAAAGCTCGCGCATGCGCAAACAATATTAAACAAGAATTAATTAGCCAATAAAAAAACTACTGAAATGCAAGCATTGCCGAAACTGTTTTTATGATGAGCTGGAAGAATCGCCATGAAGACGAGCGAAATTAGTTGTCCAGAGCAACAAAGCGGAAGTCTAATGTGGTATTATTATTTTTACTATTACTATTCTTCTTCTTCTTCTTCTTCTTCTTTTTTTTTTTTTTTACTTTTGATATACTTGAGCTCAAAACTTTGATTCGGAATTTTAAATTTTTCTGCGAATTCTAGAGAAAAATTGAAAATTGTCAACACTTGAATTGTAAATAAGTTTAAAAGTGTCGCAGAGAACTTTGTAAAGAAATTAGTAAAACAAAATCTTCAAACACGGATAGGTAAAAATTAAAGTGGCATCAGAAAAATTATCATGTAATAAACATACGAATCCAAATTATAAGTATTTTCACTATTGCATATTTATTTTCTCCAAAAGTACTAGTAAGAAAAATTTTGCATTAAATTTAAGGTTACAAAAACTTGAATTTGTAGAGAAAGACCGCCTACATTGGGCACCCTAAGAACAAGAGGCGCATGTCGCAAAATGTGATGCAAAACGAAAATGTGGATACTACTCCAGAAAAATGCCCATAAGAGAAAGAAAACCTTTCCTAAAAATCCCGTTTAAAACGAGTATTAGCCCCCCCCCCCCCAAAAAAAAAAAAAACAAGAAAGAACAACCTTTCAAATTCCTCATCAGGATACGGAAAATTTCCAATTTCCATTCAAAATGTAGTGAATAGACTAGAAAAACTTTTTTATTTATTTTTAAAAAAAGCACAAATAACGTCAACAAATCATCTAAATACAGCATCCGAGTAAAGACATTATCTCCAAAAAAAAAAAAGGAAAATCCCCATTTGAATAAAGAAAATATTCCTCAAAAATCCTCATTCTTTCTAAATAACCAATAATAATTTCACAACTATTAACTGTTTTCCTTTTTTTTCCTTGAAAAAAAAACGAAAGCTAATTTTATTTTCGGAATATTTTTTTTTTTTTTTTTTTTTTTTTGTAATTTAATATTTTAATACATTACTATTTGAAATGTATTTAAACTTTTAAAATCGTGTTTCTGTGTAATATGTTAACAAATAATCCACATTTTTCAAATTGCATCAACCAACAGAGAAAGTTTTACTGGTTTCGGAAAAATACGAGTAAATTGGAATTTTAAATTAAAAGAACTTTTTATATTGTTGCATTTAAAAAGTGATAAAATATTAATGATATGCAAAACGTTTTCATTACTAACTCCCATTAGCGTACACGACTTTCTTGGTTTGATATAGAGTCCCTATATAGGGACTAGCCCTCGCTGCTTCTGTGCCCTGCTTCAAGTGTTCGCTATTGAGTTTGCGGCTTACGGATCATTCCCTGTATTCTATCAAACTTTGTTCGAGCACAGTTTTGCACTATTATTCTCCTACGTGTGATTGCTTGACGTAATTTCCTGCCACTTGCAGTTGGCTGCAAAAATTTCTATTTTCTCCACCAAACCAAGATACTGATGGGGAAAATTAAGCAGTAGAAATAATGTTTTGAAACAATGCGTCACGTAAGAAATTGCAAGTTGAATTTATAACTTTAATTTTGAGGAAAAACAAAGGAGACAGAGCAGGGACTCATTTATCAAGACGAAAGACTAAATTAACAAATTCTTCTTTTTAAATTCCAGAAATATCTGTTATAACAAACGAAGCAAAGAGAAAAGTCAAAAGGGGGTAGGGATGTAGATTAAGGAGCGCAATAGTTAAAGTACATGATACGTACAATATTAATGATCTGCAAAACGTTTACCTTACTAACTCCCATTAGAGTACTAAGTCTTCTTTTGGGTTGACATTCCCTTCACTGCTTCCCATAAAAACTTCTGTGCCCTGCTTAAAGTGTCCGCTATTAAGTTCGCGGCTTACGGAGCCTTCCCTCTATTATATCAACCTTGGTTCTAACACAGTTTTACGCTATTATTCCCCTACGTGCGTTTGTTTGACGTAATTTCCTGCCATTTGGAATTGGCTGCAAAAATGTCTAACCTCTCCACCAAACCGAGATATTGATGAGGAAAAACAAGCAGTAATAATAAAATTTTGAAATTATGTGTCATGTAAAAAATTGCAAGTTGAATTTATAACTTTAATTTTGAGGAAAAACAAAGGTGGCAGAGTGGGGACTCATTTATCAAGACGAAAGACTAAATGAATAAATGCTTCTTTTTAAACTCCAGAAATATCTGTTATAACAAACGAAGTCAAGAGAAAAACCAAAGGAGTTGGGGTTGTAGATTAAAGAGTGCAATACTTAAAGTAATATAATTGGTTTCACATCCTCAAAATTCGATGCCTCCTTATCAATTTTGTATATTGACGACACCTCACGTTTTCCGCAGATGCGTACGCAAGAAACGTTTCTGATCATTATTTCAAATATTCAGTATCATCTCTGTGATCTCAAAACAAGTAAAATTCTGTCAGGAATACAAAATTATATACACGATGAGCGGCGTGAAAACTCAGAAAATCTGGGATTTTTCAAGTGCATCCAGTTAATCTCTACCACTCCCTAAACGCGGGAGTAGAACTTTGACAACTTCTAGGAAAGAAAGTATTCACATGCACTATAGTCTTGCTTTTCAACCTATTTGTTTTAAGGAATAGATTAAATTTGATATATGAGAGGTCAAAAAACTATATACATTTCATGCCACGCCTAAACTTTTCGCTTTAACTTTAACGGATACGACATAGGCCTAAAAAACTGCAAACGTGGCAAGCTAGAACAGTCGTTACTTAGCTACGCTCTGACTAGACGTTATTTTGTTGCCTCTGACAAGTTTGTTCATTTAAGATGTTTACTTTAACCATGAAAGGAAAAGTGTTACTTGTTTTTTGCGGTGTCCATGCAATAGCGGGGCTATGGATGTTATTGAAATTCCAAGGGTAAGTCTATTTCCATACTTTAATGTTACGTTTCAGTTGCAAGCAAAATCTTCTAAGTAAGAAAAGTAAGAACTAGTTTAATTGACAGAAAACGTTTCATCGAGAGATTTATTTAGAATTTTTTAGTTTTGTTGGTTTAATTTTGTTTTTAGAAGATTCTGATTTATTGAAAACAATCTATATAATACAAATTCTTTGATAGGTTCATTCCGTTAACTAAGCCTAGTTAAGAAAAAGTGTTTAATTGTTTAACAACTATTGGTATGCTGTTTATTCACAATGTATTTACGATTTTTAAATATGAATTTATACTTTTGTTCTTTTGTCTAATTATAATGATAGTTATAATGTCTTTAAAAAATTCAATGGTGCTGGAATGGCGTAGCGTAAGTATAAGTGTTTGCGATTTTTTAAGTTGTGTTTTTTCATTTCATTAACTACTGTACCACACTAATTTTATGTTTCAATTTTAACTAAAAATACAATGTTTGCATTTAATTGTCTTTACATAAAGTATCTTTAACATAAGGATCTGCTTTTTTTTTCTTGAATTTGAGATAGAGCTATAAGAAAGAAACTTTACAGCTCTAATAAGGATTGTTGAAAAGGTAAATTTTGTAACCATGGTTCTAAGCATATTATTTTTTCTGTACATATACCATAACGCTAAGCAATTTACCTAGAAATACCCTCAAAAGGGCCATCCCGTGTCAAAAAAACAAATCTTGAATTGACCATCTCAGACTTTCTTGGAATTTTCAAATATTTTACTGCGTGACTTCTTAAATTCAAATGGATTTTTTTTAGAAAATACCTGTCATTCATATTTTATGAAAAATGAATATCTGGAATTAGGCAAAAGCCCTTTTTCAACTTGCCGGCAGTATTTTAAAATTCCATACCTAAAGCTCTATGAGGACTACATTATGTGTATTTCTAATTACTCAATTTAACGAAAATTGTATGCAGTTTCATTTACTGTGTAAGTTGAATACTGTACAATAAAAAGATGTCTTTCACAAAACTTAAAATTTTAAAAATTCTAGCATTCTTTAAATGTTTTGAATTTTAAAAAAATGTGCCATCTTTAATATCTTGAATGAACACATCCAAAAATGTTCATTGTGGGACCATGAAGGAATATGCAGTTAAAGCAAATAATGGACACTTTTTTGGTTTTTTGCTAATTTGATTTTTTAATTTACAAAACTGCTTTTGTCTGAAAATATATGAAATTGTTGAACAGATAATACATGTGTCGTATATGTTTTAATGTATTGTTGCTAAAAAAAAAACTTCGATTTTCCAAAACAATGGTTTTTTTTAATTATTTAAAATTTTGCCAGATAATACATATTTTAATGTGTTACAATAAACATGGTATACAAAAATATAAGAATGAAACCATGACACTATCACCAGCATTAAAAATGCAGACAATTTGGTCAAAATACTAGCATATGAGTAGCATTTTCCATTTTTAATGTAAAAAATGTTTACTAGCCTTTAAAATTAAAAAAAAGAGGTAATGTTTTCAAAAAAATGGCTATGGAAAAACATGGATTTTAATGGATTTTGATGAATGTACCCATAAACGTTTATGTATGGGACCAAGTCAGATTTACAGCAAATAATGTTGAGCATATTTTTACTTATTAATGTTGACAAAACTCCTTTTTTCTTTTAGTTTTTCTTTTTTGAGATAGTTTGAAATTTTTGCAGATGATATGTATTTTAATACATTTCATTGAAACACAGCATGAGAAATTTAAAAGCGAAGTCAGGTTAGAATTGGTAGGTTTTAGAAAAGAAAATAATGCACTCAAACTACAAGCATATAAATAGAGGCATTTTTCATTTTTTTCTGTAATCTTATACGCACATCACAAAACGTGAAAAAAAAAAAAAATCATTAACTACCAAAAACTGCTAGTGATTTAACGAAAGCTTTAGAGTAAAAAAATAGTGTTTTTTAAAAATATTTTCAATTGTTAATATTGAAATTTTACATGACCCAATAAACCAAGACTTCAAAAAAAGTAACTTGAAAAACCAGAAATGACAGAAGCAAGTGTTAAAATAATTACTTCTCTTAACAGCTGCAATCCTCTTAAAAGGACAAAAAAAATATGGGTTTATTTAACATAGTTTATAAGCTCTTTTTATGTTCTGCAATTCGAGTTAACTAAGCAAAGATATATTGATCCCTTGAAATTCCACAATATTTGACTTTCAATTTGCATAACAGTTTTTTTTTTTTTTTTTTTTCATAATTGCTAATTGCATCATAACTTCATTTATGCTTTCGAGATATATTCATTAAAATACCTTAATGTTCATATATTATCTGAAAATATTTGTTTCAAAAAAAGATTTAAAAAAAAAAGTTTTATGTTGATCAAAACATATAATTTTAACTGAACAATATCAAACTTATTTGAATTCTACTTTTTCATTTATTTATTTAAAAATTTGATTTTTTTAAAGTAATCAAGTTTCATATCAACTCGAACAGCCTGAAATTCTCTCTAAAATGATCTATTATTAGCCCCCATATAAATTGAACAGTAGGGGGTGATGGGGTACGTTGGATCGCGGGGCACGTTGGACCGGTCTCAATTATTTTCACACTATAAATATATTTTTTTTTTATTTTATGACCAACAAATAACACCTATGGTCCTACAAATCCTATAATGAAATGACATGGTACAGTTTTATTGAACAAATTTTATTCTAGAAAGTGTTATTTCAGTAGTCCTGAGTAAAGAAAACTGTAACTTTATTATTTTTTTAATGGCTTTCATCAAGATAGCGGGAAAAAAATGCACTCCTTTCTTAAAGTAAATTCCTTTAGTTCATAATAATTGGAATTTTTTTTTTCATTTTTTGTCAAAAAGAAAAAAAAATATGACAGCACTTTTTCAGACCAAGAATGTGGAGTAGGTTGGTCCACTCTTTGTGGGGCACGTTGGACAGGACCAACCTACCCCACATAATTTAAAAAGTTTTCCCCCTTAAATTTCAATAATTATAACAGTATTCCAAGTGCATGTATATTATACATTCATTTCATTTCATGTTAGGTACACATGTTTCGAAATAATAATAATAAAAACTTAGGGTAAAATAGGCAACGATATATTTGATAATCATTTAACAAAAATTACATTTGTTGATTTATTGAAAACAATCAATATAATACAAATTCTTTGATAGGTTCATTCCCTTAACTAAGCCTAGTAAAGAAAAAAGTGTTTAATTGTTTAACAACTATTGGTATGCTGTTTATTCACAATGTATTTACGATTTTTGATTATGAATTTATACTTTTGTTCTTTTGTCTAATTATAATGATAGTTATAATGTCTTAAAAAAATTCAATGGTGCTGGAATGGCGTAGCGTAAGTATAAGTGTTTGCGGTTTTTTAAGTTGTGTTTTTTCATTTCATTAACTACTGTACCACACTAATTTTATGTTTCAATTTTAACTAAAAATACAATGTTTGCATTTAATTGTCTTTACATAAAGTATCTTTAACATAAGGATCTGCTTTTTTTTCTTGAATTTGAGATAGAGCTATAAGAAATAAATTTTACAGCTCTAATAAGGATTGTTGAAAAGGTAAATTTTGTAACCATGGTTCTAAGCATATTATTTTTTCTGTACATATACCATAACGCTAAGCAATTTACCTAGATACCCTCAAAAGGGCCATCCCGTGTCAAAAAAACAAATCTTGAATTGACCATCTCAGGGTTTCTTGGAATTTTCAAATATTTTACTGCGTGACTTATTAAATTCAAATGGAATTCTTTAGAAAATACCTGTCATTCATATTTTATGAAAAATGAATATCTGAAATTAGGCAAAAGCCCTTTTTCAACTTGCCGGCAGTATTTTAAAATTCTATACCTAAAGTTCTATGAGGACTACATGATGTGTATTTCTAATTACTCAATTTAACGAAAATTGTATGCAGTTTCATTTACTGTGTAAGTTGAATACTGTACAATAAAAAGGTGTCTTTTACAAAACTTAGTTGGTTCACTCTTTGTGGGGAACGTTGGACAGGACCAACCTACCCCACATAATTTAAAAAGTTTGTTTTTGCAGATGATGATGTACTTTTATCACTGTCTTCTTCGTGTAAAAACGTATTTTAAACTAATTAATAAGCTAAATTTAATTATTGAAAACCATTATATGAACATTCACATAAATTTATGTCAATGTTTAAATTTTGTACTTAAATTAAAAATTCTTTATTTTTGAAAATTAGTTCTAAGGTACATGCCGGGGTACTTGTGAACGCAACACTTAGGGGCACATGTGAACAGCTCCCTTATCTTCTCCGCAAATATAAATATTAGTGTAGGCATATTATAAGTTTTAAAAATAGACGTAGAGATTTATAATTATTATTTTGCTGCAATCAGTTTGTAAATTTATTGTTAATTATTATTACATGATTGCTAATTATTTATTTCATTATTTCTATTTTTTAATTCGTTAATTACTAAATAGTTGGCTAAAAACTTAGTGGCGTATAATATTTAAAAGGAAAATAAAGACATAATTTTTTTTTAACTAAAAACTGAAGTTTAGAATATTTTTTAAATTCATCATCATATTCTGCATGAAGTTTAAACACACTATATAACAAGAATATACTTTACATAATAAAATATTCTGTTTATTGTTTAGTCTCATAAGATTTTTTCTTGTCGATCCATTGATTAGAACATGCTATGAAACTTTAAAACTTGACAGTGAGCAGAGTTCTATAATTCAGAAAAAATATTTTCTATGACAACTACTGTAAAATTCAAACTAACACAGTATAGGTTACAAATCCTTGAATGTAATTCTTATACGCGTATATGCTTCATTATAACGAGTTTTCGACGAAATATGATGCTCGTCCTACATTTTTCAATCTTGTTCACATGGTCCCCCCTATAAGGGCACATGTGAATAATTGAAGATATTGTTTTAAAAATTCCATAAAATGCAGAAATAATTTTTAAAAAAAATCTGAAAAAATTTCGTGGCACGAAGAAAAGTCTATTCAATCATGGGGTACTTTTTCTGTGAGAATTTGAAAATATTTTCTGAGAAATTAAGAAATGAAAAAAAAAATGCTCACCTGTGCCCTCTTTTCCCCTACTTCTATATTTTTGCAGACAATTGTATCCTAAGCGTAAAACATGCAATACATGCTATACTAAAGTTCCTGTATTAAACATTTTTTTTCCTAAACAAGCATTCTACATAGAAACAAAACAAAACAAATAATTGATTAAAGGAATAAAAAATATTCTTTTACTTAAGATTATCTAATTTTGATTTTGGAACAAAGATATTCTAACTAAAAAGCTTTCAATTTTATTATACCTTTTCTTCTAAATATATGATATTAGTATAACCGAATTCTTTTCTTTTTGGAGTTGTTTCATGTAATGCAATGAAGAAAAAAGTGCTTTTTCTCCCTAGCAAATATTAATGTAACTTTGCATAAAAGTAACATGTGACTTATCCTTCCAAAACCCAGTTCAATAAAATTGCTACTTCCAAAGCTTAAGAAGTAGCACTTTAATATTCCCAGATATCATTTAACGTATCTTTAGTTAACTTAAAATTGCATTGATTGTCTCATGAATATCCAATAATTGATTTTTCTTTTGATTAAAAAAAAATATTTACTAATGGTAAATGCTTATTGCTGTTTTTAAATAAAGATATCTATCAATTAGAATCAATTTAATACGTTATATTGATCTTGAAAATTAATATTTTTCACTCTATACACAAAAGACAATAAGGTAGTTACAAAGTTTAATAGTATATATCACTAAAATTATAACAAATGTTGTTTGAGTTATGCCGTCTAACGTGTCCCACCAGGCAGCCCAACGTACCCCACCCGTGGGGCACATCGGTCCACTTTACGAGGTTCCGTTAAAAAATTAATGTAAAAATAGTTTTTCAATTCAACACTTCCAAAACATCTGTAGTATTGAGAAATGTTTAGTGAAACTAGAACTGTTCATTAATTTTTTCAATGAGATAAAAAAATGATAAGTAAAAAAGCGGACCAACGTGCCCCACCTCCCCTTAATATTTAAAAACATTGCCATCAAGGAAATGTATGAATATTTCAAGAACTACTTAGCTATCAACCATGAGTGCTAGATTTTCATAAAAGCTATGCATACATTTAAGGCGTCAAAGAAAAAGATTTTTGATATTTTCATAAAAATTTGAGATGGTCAAGTACTGATTGCCAATTTAATTTGAAATGACTCAAAAGCAGAAGCAGTACTATTTCCTTCCAGAAAAAAATTTAAATAATTTTACTATTTTTTTTTCTTTTTGATGAAAATAAAATTAAAGAATTTATAGCTGCTTTTCATGTTTCAAAATTTACAGACTATGGCTGATGCATAAAAACTGATGACTACGAACGCTTACAGAATGACGATTACAAAACTGTTTGGAAACGCTGTTTGGACGCTGAGAGTCTTTCTTGTGTTTCCTAGTGTTCACTCACCAATTGATTTTTTCCAAAAATCTCCACAAGTGTATTGATAAAGTTTGTTTTTATGTACCCCATCTAAGCTTACTTTGTTTAGTAAAATGTTGCAGGTTTTTTGTTTCTAAAACGTACGATGAAACTCATTTTTTTTAAATGTGTAAATCTTAAAAACTAAGTATAGAGTATCTCTGTTTTCAGGAGATGACAATGCAAAACATCATTTCATAGGATTTAAGAAAAAAATAAGTGATATTTTTTTGACATATTTTTTCATTAGAAATAAGCTTGTAAAAAATGAAGACATATTCAGTTGATATAAATGTGTATTTGTTTCTTCAAGTAATGATTCTCTGAAATTGTTTAACTTTTTCTACACAAAATATCTATCCCATCAAAAACATAAAACGTGGGAGAGAAGTGGGAACAGAGAGATAGGTAGAACAGTGAGACACACTAGCAATATATTTTCTGTTTGGATATTTCCAGTCTAGTAAAACTTTTGAAAAGTCAGGTCGACATACTGTGAACAACATTATAAAAAAAGTGCTTTCAAGTACTATGTAAGAAAAATAACCATGTCATTATATTTTGAACACATCGAAGTAAAATTATCTCCATTGTTTGTTGCATTGTTTCTAAACGTTTAAACTCTGCAGACTGGTGTTATTAATCTTACATTAGCCTATATACTAACGTTCATTTCAGTAGTAGAATAATGTTGCTAATTTTCTTTGTCTGAAAATGGCAGCTATTGAGTTTATATTTTGCAATGAGGAAACAGTGAGACCCCATTAATTTGTTGCTCACTGCTCCTATGACACTTTTATATTAAGAGTAGAGAAATTGTCAATTGAATTAAGTTTAATTACAACTAGCCTATAGATGCAAATAATAAGAAAATAGGTTTTAAAGCCTTGCATCAACAAAGTATGGATGCTTGAATGATATTATGAGTTTTATAACTATTTAATATCACATAAATATTTCCATTTCATGCTTATTCTATGTTTTTTTTTTTTTTTTTTTTTTTTCATAGTTTCATTGCAATATGCTAAATGTAATTATGCTTTACACTTTTCAAATTTTCAACATGCCTAGAAAAGAAAGTCAGATAGGATATTATGGAGATTTTCTGAAAAAGACAGGAAATAAGCTGATGTACTAGCAATAGATATAGGCTACAGTGAAAGCATTACATCTTTATCTAGTGCTACATCACAAGACAAATCACTAATCACGACTCATCTTCTAAATCATTCTATCTCAGTCCCAAACAAATAAGCTGTAGATGATACTACTGTGTGTCAAGATGGCATGAAAATTATCTTGCCAAAAGCAATAGCTCACACCAAAACCAAACAGCAACATTTGTTAATATTTTTCCATGAAAATTCTATTATTTCAAAGTTTTCTGATTAAAAAAATACGGGTCTCACTGTTTCCACTCACTGAGAGAACAGTGAGACAAAATTGCATTTCGCTCTTTTTTTTTTTTTTTCTCGTTTGTGTGTGAATTCGTTGTTTTTTCCAAACCCACTTTTACAATACATATTAGAGTGACAAATATCCTACCATTTGAAAGAAATTGATTTCTTTTTTTTAACAATAAAAAATGTAATTGAATTTTCGTATTTCACTGTACCCATCCTTCTCCAACTATCACATAAGCTCAATAGCTTTTTATAATCCATATTATTACTGTGAAATGCAAGATTGAAGCATGCTTTACTGTGCATTTATCAACATTCCCCATGTTATTATTTTAAATACGTGAATCATGGGCTATCTGACTCTCTTTTGCTCAAACTTACACATATTGTGAATTTTATGCCTGGAAGCATAATCCTGTAATTACTTTTACAAACCTAGCTGTCTTTCTCTCGACCCCTTCCAAGACGTAAATATATTTCTTAAGATAATAACAACAAAATTGGAAAACTTACTCTAAATGTGTTCTTACGGGACTTCTGGATAGAGATAGAACTTCCTTAGGGTTGTGTGAAATATTCTTGATAAAAATCAACAAAATGTTGGCTTTGTTACATGTTAAGCTAATTGCTGGCTAAAGTTGAAGTATTGATTAATTAAAAGACCTTAATAAGCAATTGCATCTTCTTTGTCTGTACTATTAAAATCTATGAGCGTCTATCTGTGTGTGTGTGTGTGTGTATGTCTGTTACTCTAACTCCTCCAGACTGAGAATGTCTAATAGGTAAATACAGGTATCGTTGGATACAGGATACATTCAGGGAAAGCCATTCCACCTGTCTCGCCTCTCTTAACTTTGAAGGGCCGGAAATAAAGTTCCGGACATCCAGAGCAAAAGGATTAAAAGGCTCCATTGTCCCCAACACCGCAGGGGATATTGAGCAACCAGAGAGAGCGGAGCTCCCTAGTTATTAATGAATCACTATTAATAATATCTTTCATGTACATTTTCATGACCTAAAATGGACATTTTGCAGTGTTGAATGGCATACCAAACTTAACAGCTTACTGAGAAATCTGGTTTAAATCTTCCTATGGCTTTTTCACTTTTTCTTCATTTTCAACAAGCACCATAACTTTGACATGATCTGCTTAAAGATTTGGTGTTCCTAGAAAGTAGTTTCTGCTTTGTGATTTGCTCCATTTTTTATTGTGTGCCTTATATTTTTGAAGACGTTATTAAAAAAGATTAGTAATTGAAATATCAAGTTCATACTGCCAATGTTTTTCAGGACACTTTTGATATTGGATATTTTTTTCAAGCTTTTCAAGTTTTGAATATATTCAAATATAAAAGTTCAGTCTAAAATTTAGTTTATTATAGTCTAGATAAAGTCGGGAAACACTACATCAATGTCTCATATAACACACTTTGACCTGATCATGTCTATTTTTTAACCCTACCCGCATACTTTCAGCTTAGTTATTTATGCTTAAGTACTTTACACTAACTATTGTTTCTAAAATTAAACACTAACTCTAGATTTCATAGTAGTTTAGCAACATATTTTGCGATTTGAGAATAAACTAAATCAACCTAATGTTGAAAATAAAGTGTAGAGTAATACTTTTTATGTTATACTTAATAGAAAAAACTTTTTTTTAGTTTGAGTCCCGTTGAACCACCACCGATAATAGAAGATTCCGATGGAGATTTGTCCTGGGATGACGAATTTGCTTTACCTGAATACGTGCAATATTTTATAGCGCCAAATCAAGACGTGGAATTCTACTTAGAAGATCCTATTGAATACGCAAAAGAGCGTACTGAAGACACCACAGAACATACTGAATACATGAAGGAAACAACTGAATTCTCAAATGAATCTTCTCACTACTCCGAAGAGTCTATCATAAATACAACAGGACTTGTGTTCGACGACCATTTCTTCGACTTAAAAAAAAAGAAATGACTCGAATGATCGTGCATATGAAAGCACGTCAAAGTGCATGTCGAAGAGTTAAAAGTCTCTTCTAGGGCGGAAATGTAAACTATATTTACATTAAAAAAAATAATTCGATATCCTTCGTGTCATTGTGTTTTCTGTGTAGCATTAATGCTGAAAAACAAATTATAAAACTTCTATCGATAGAATTTATTCACTCCAGAAACAGATCGCTCACATTCTATGATTCTTCAATTCTATCAGTAATTTCATCATTTACGACAATTTATCCGTTCTAATCAGAAAATCCTGCTCAAATCTCACAAAATTTTCGCCGATCTGAAAAAAAGCTTACTGAACGCAGTTTTTTGAAATACAGTAAAACCTCTATAATGCGGATACTAATGGGATTTTTTTTTTTTTTTTTTTTTTTTTTTTTGTCCACAATAAAGTGGCGTCCGCAGGACAGGGGTTTAATAATGTTATTTTCCTTCGAATCGGGAAATTAAAAATTGTTCGCATAAGAGGGGTGTCCGTTAAAAGGGTTTTTACTGTAATTTCCTAAAATACGATGAATATTCCGTAAGAATTGAACATGCGTTTCTGAATGTGTTGCCTGCTCACGATATGTTTACCGGGAATTTAAAAAAAAAAACTTTTTCTTATTCCCTGATACTCATTTTTGGCACACTAATGCATAACACAAAAACTGCAGAGCAGTTTGAGTCACGATGCGTTTTTGTTTTCTTTTTTCGTAATATTAATTCTAAAGCAACTTAATGCACTCAATGTAAAAATGTTGCATAATTTAAACTTCAAAACGCCAATTTTAAGACGTTTTAAAAATTAATTAATACGATTATTTAGCTAATCAAGAAACGATTAGGTGCTGTTCACATCACACTTTTTTTTCTACATATTTGACCCCTAAACCCTTTTTGTCAAAAAATGTCACACTTCACTTTACTCTATTACCTCCCCTTGTCACATGTTCCGCTAATTTACATGAACATATTGTCACTGGTTGAACTAATATTATTACAACCAAAGGTTGTGATGTTACACTTCTTGTAATCCTCTTCCTTCCCCTTGTCACGAGTTGCCATAATTTCACAAACCCCCTTTCCCCATTCAAAGCGTGACGTCATTTGTAGGTTTGAGGTCAAAACTTCGCCACCAAAACATCGCCGATCCTTTACTTCGCGTGGTCAAAACTTCGCGTAGACAAAACTTCGCACGGTTAAAACTTCGCGTGGTCAAAACTTCGCGTGGTCAAAACTTTGCGTAGTCAAAACTTTGCGTTTTCAAAACTTCGCCGCTTCATAATTTCGCGTGTTTAAAAGCATTCATATATATATATATATATATATATAGTGCTGTGCAAATTAATTGGGACAAGCAGGAAAATTTAAAAATTATTCATAAAGCTGTTTATTTATTTATTATCTATACATTAATAATTGATATGTCCACCTTTTGCTTTAATCACGGCTCTTACTCTCTTTGACATCGAACTGACTAGTCTTTCACACATTTCTTTTACTTCTGGATTGCGAAACCACACGTTAATCACACTCTCTATTAACTTCACTTTGGTTGTACAATCCATTCTCCTCATTCTTGCTTTGCATATCGCCCATAAGTTGTCTATTGGGTTCAGATCTGGTGAGTTGCC
Source organism: Uloborus diversus (assembly GCF_026930045.1). NCBI lineage: Eukaryota > Metazoa > Arthropoda > Arachnida > Araneae > Uloboridae > Uloborus > Uloborus diversus. The sequence goes on from NC_072740.1 coordinate 81,856,435, forward strand.
CGGCCACTCAAGCAATGACAACTTTTCTGAAGCGAAAAAGCTTTTGGTCAGCTTGGAATTGTGACAGGGTGCCAGGTCCTGCTGAAACACACAGTCGCCTTCCGGGAACCTCCTCCGCAGTGTTGGGATGAGATTTTCTTGTAATACTTTGATGTATTTCTCACTATTCATCATCCCTTCGATGGGATGAAGGGTTTCTGGCCCTGAGGCAGTGAAACAGCCCCAAAACATCACTTTTGGGGGGTGCTTGGGGGCTTGCTGGATGTGTCCTGGTCGAAGAGGCTCTCCAGTTGCGCGACGAACGACACTTGCTCTGTATCCATGCACTTCGAAGTGAGTCTCGTCAGAAAAAATAACTTTTTTCCACTGTTCCACAGTCCAATCTTTATGTTTTTGTGCCCACTTGAATCTTTTTTTCTTCATTTCACTTGTCAGGAGCTGTTTTTTGATTGGGCGTCGCGCACGACGACCACGCTCAAGAAGGCGGCGACGAACTGTAGACTCATCTACCTCCACGCCATGGTCAGCGATGGCTCTTGTAATATCGCCACTGGTCTTTTTAGGGTCCATGACACTCATTCTGTGGATCAGAGCATCATCTCTTGGTGTGGTCTTACGTTTCCGTCCGCAGCGCCCTTTCCTGGATGCCTCCACTGACCCCGTTGTTTCATTGAGTTTTATAATCCGTGAAACACTTGATTTTCCAACCCCAACAGCCTCTGCTATCTTCCTAACTGTGAAAGAGGTGTTTTCACTAAGTGCGATTATTTTTGCTCTTTTGCGTGGGGTAATATCCATTATAACTGAAAAATAAAAAAATACTGAAAATCGCTTTAAAGTCCTGCAATTCGCAGAGAAAGAAGAAACACATGTGAACACAACCAAGCTTTATTAATCAATGTCCAACTGACGAATTGGTCGTACTCAATACATAAGAGACAAGTTCAGACAAGTAGAAGACAGTTTTGGGCAGGTTGAGACTTGCAAGTTGCAGTAACAAGGATCCAAAGTCCTTGTCCCAACTAATTTGCACAGCACTGTATATATATATATATATATATATATATATATATATATATATATATATATATATATATATATATATATATATATATATATATAACAATGAACTTATATAACCATATCATATAAACTTAGCAAACAAGTAAAAATGTGTCCTTTGTTTTTTTGTTGGGGGGGGGGGAGAGTATTGTTCAATTATTTCTATTAACGCATTAAACACACACTGTATAAAAACTAATTTTTCATAATGAATTACTTGATTGCAAGTTAATTGTGTAAATCCGAAATGAATTTAATTATAGCAAGTTAATGAAGTAATAAATTGATATAAATTTGAAGCTTAAATTAAGATTAATGAATCACTTTTCCAAAAACGATTAATTGATTTTATAATAAAATTTAATGTTCCATAGCTAACTATAACTAAATGTTTGATTAAAAATTTTGTATTTCATTTTAATTTTTTTTCATCATTTATTCCTAATCCTATTTCAAAACTAGTTTTTTTAAATTTGTGAGTGAAATTTAGAAACGAACTCCCTCCCCTCCCCTCCCCTCCTGCTTTCCGCGGTGTTACTCATAATTCGCTTACCTCTCCACTCGAGAGAGAAATTGAATGATCGAATTTTATTTTTATTTTTTTTCGAAATTTTAAATTATGCGGAGAAGATGTTCCATTATATATGGATTCATGATTAAAATAATATTTTTAAAAAAATTTTAAGAACTGCCACAAGAGAGATGAATTTTTGAAATTTAAGGGGTTTTAACAAAACATATAACGCATAACATAATACGCATAACTCATAACAACATAATACGCATAACTCAAGAAAAGTATGTCCTAGAAAGTTGAAATTTGGTACGTAGACTCCTAGCAAGGACTAGTTGAGCACCTCATCTTTTGGTTGCATTCGGGTGTTTCTAAAGAGGTCTTTTGCTCCTTTTTGGGGGGAAATCATTGTTAATTTCGATGTAACTCAAGTGGTCTTATAATTTGGCGGACACTTAGCGATATATCGCCAGTCTTTTGGTAGCCAAATTTTGCCGCCAAGTTGGCGACAAATTCGGCGATTTTTTTTTTTTTAAATCTGTTTTCAATTTGGCCACTGTTGGTTATATTTAGAAAGTAAACTTGAATCACATTAAAATTGCCAATAATGGGGATATGACATTAAATTGGAGTAAAAGGAAGTCATGTGATGCACACATCAGCTCGGTTTTTTTTTTCTGATGTGGTTCAGACATATGCATATAACTACGTTATCATGACCTCAAATTAACTACATTCATTCTTATTCTTAGAATCACATTCCCCCACCATCCCTGTTCTTTTTAGTTACAAAGTTTTTTTTTCATAATTTAAGCTTTTTTTCAGTATTTCTGTTTATTTTTAACAACACACACATTTACGCATTTTTCCTAATTATATCCATGTCTAATACTTTTATTCTTTCTCGCACTCACTTCTCTCTTGTGTTCACATAAATTAATAAAATATTAATGCGTTTTTATTTGCGCAGTTTATTTTACATTTATGTTCATACATATGTACTGTCAGATTCTTAACTTAGAAATGTCACAATGTTAAAAACTTTGAATAGCAATAAGAATTATAACTTAAAAGATTATAAAAACAATTTTAAGCAATCATTTTAACTACAGTAAACAACGTAATTAAGCACAAATTTTGAAACTGATTGCAGACACGTGTTTTGGGGTTTCAAGGAAACCCTTTTTCAATGTAACGTGAAGTTTTGGGATGTAACGTCATCCGAGAAAAGCAAGAGCGTGGTACAGAGAGCAGTCTAAACAGTAAGATTTGGCGATAAACAGACAAAACAAGATTAAACCTAAAGTCAAAACTTTTTATCATTTATTATTTATTAATTCTATTTAAATTTACTATCAGAACCGTTAAGTTATAAATTTCAAAAAAAATCCGATAAACAATCAATTTTGCCGCATTAATATGACAAAATTGATTGTTCTCTTCAAGCCCCGAAACACGTGTCTGCAATCAGTTCACTTATTTCCGCTTCGTTACGTTGTTTATTATTGTTACTTTGTTGCAAAAAGGAATTTATACATTTTACATTCTTACAATCATTGTTACTTTTCGCTTATATCTTAGCCCGTACTTATTTTACTCATGTTTATTAGAAATGAATAAAGATTTCATTTAACTGAAAAGACAGCTTTGATTTTTTATTAGAAGTTTCAAGCATTCTTTAAGGAAAACTCCTGTCAAACATTTTACGTACATAAAAGCCTCCAAGGACGCCAATGCAAAAACTCTTCAAATGCCAGCTTCCCATAACTTCCGGACTCAATTTTACAAAGCAGGTGAATAGGCCATTCAGAAATATGGGTTTTAGAAATTCTTTGACTTCAGTAGTAACAAAGAATTTCTTTGAACTGAAGGTCATGAAAAAGAGCTTAAATCCTGGGCTATGATGTATTTTATCCTTTTCGCAGACTTTTCGAACATTTTGAAGAATCGTGCTTTGGAAAGTAAAGTTCAATAAGATTTAGTAATGAATTTATTTTGAGCGTTGGGGCAGGCTTGTTGCGACAAATATTTGTTGATTATTTTCGTAATAAATTTGCAACCGTAGTTGGAGTTTAAAATGTGTTTTTTTCTATTTATATTTACTAAATAATACTTTAACTGTTTCTAAAACTCTAATTCAAAATTTTTCTGAAAAACTTTCACTCATATCTGCACAAATTTCGGAAAAAAACAATAAGACGAAATAAATTAATAAGGTGGGTGGGCCAAATAAGGTCAAGTATCCTTCCATTTTTCGGTATATAATGGTGGTATATGATGGTGGTTCGGTACATTAATGACATAAATTCGGTATATAAATTAATAAGGTGGGTGGGACAAATAAGGTCAAGTATCCTTCCATTTTTCGGTATATAATTTAAAAAACTCGCTAGATCGTGACTTCGTCGTCAGAAAGCCTAATTTGTGATAAAGCGTTATCAACAAGTGGTTTTTAATTGCCAGATAAAAAAAGCAGAATTGGTTACTAAAGAGTGGAATATTTTCTTATTTTAAAGTAAGTGTGTTTCCCTCATAGTTCATTGTAGTATACTAATATATTAAAAAAATGTTTGGTTTTCTTGAATCCTAATTTATACGGAAGACGGATTTAAAAATAAAAATATCATTGTGCACTGTTTTTTACAGTGATTCGATCACCGAGAAATGTAGGTTCTAGTCCGATAGGGCCATAGTTCGCCTTATTATGATATCAGAGTATCAAGAGACGGAGATGGTTCTGCGCTGCATGCTGTACATATGCGCACAAACCGTGCACAGGAGTGACCAACAAATAGAAAAAAAAAAGAATTTTATCAGTACCCTAAGTGTGACGATTGATCTTTTTCCTTTCCATTGAAGTAAATATGGACTTTTTGATACTGTTTTTTGAACTCATTAAATTTGGTTTAATATGTTTTTATATTTTGACATTTAAAAAAAGCTGATTTTTAGTTTGATGGTACTTTCTGGTGGGTTTTTGTATTCAACCCTGCATGAGATAGTCTATGCCTTATTGGCGACTTATGTTCTTAATACTGTCAAATCGCTTTTATTTGTTAAAACTGCTAGCGAACACAATTGAAACTTAAATTTTCACTTGGATTTTTTTTTTTTTTTTTTTTTTTTTTTTTTTTTTGAGCCATATGATGAACTTTCAAAAGTTGAAGCTAAGTGAGTGTGGTTAGGCCATGAGCCTTAGGGTGACCTTATTTGCGAACTTACCATGTAATTTGATCATTTGTAAAAATAAGGCATAAATAGATAGATTGATAGATGGATAAATAGCTTTTTTTTTTGTTATCTCTTTTAGCTCCTTTTTCCATTATCGTCTTTAAATTTCTCATGTGGATAATCCATATGAGAAGAAAAAAGAGTTTCTTATTATTTAGCTGTTTTGAAAACGAATGCTGTGTATGTGTGGTAAGTTTACTTACTTATTACATATTTGATTACTTTTAATACACTTATTCTCAAGTACAGCCGACTCGAGATAACTTGAAGCCTTATAACTCCAATAATCCTTTATCTCGAAGTTTTCTTTCGGTCCCAAAATAATTGAGTGTTTTCAATACAAAGTTATCAAAGTTACCTCGAATGTACTCCTTTTAAATCGAAGTTTTTACGAGAGTTTCGTTTTTATTTTATGCATAAGAGTGCAACCGAAATAAGGAAAAAAAATAGTGTTTTTCCCCTTCAACACATTGCTTTGCATATCAGCTTGTGTGAGAGGGATGACTAACTTACTATAGTTCTTCTTTAATGCACACGGTGTTGCAAGGTTACGGGAAAAGTAGCCGATTGGGCTAATTTTGTCATGGTTGAAGAAAATAAAGTAATGTTGTAAGTAAATACAGTAGGGTACACCGGGGGTAGACCAATTTTTTTTTAAGTGAATTTTCCAAATTTTACGTTTTAACTTAGGAAATTTTAGACATTGTGGTTTTATGAAGCAGTTAATTTAGTCAGCATTGCTATATTCAGTCGTTGCAGTTCGTGTTTTTAGCTGTTAAAAGTAATTTTTGAGTCCATCGTCGGTTACGCAAACGTGTCCCATGCGTAAACGCGCCCCGGTTTACTCTAAATTGGCTAGCTAATATTTGAGAGACTTGAAATTGTAGCAAAAAGGTAGCCTTCATTTTCTAAATGAATCAAATAATCTTCTTTTATGACAAAAAGATGTTTAGAAGCATTAAGAATTGAATTGGGTCTACGACGTACAAATTTAATGACATTTTAAGACGCGATAAAAAAAATGTAAGCAGTCAAAAATAAGTTCCTTTTTCATAGTATCTTTGCCAAATTCATTCTCTGTAAATATGTGTTTACGTACAACTAATAATTAATTTAGTTCAAACTATAAGTGTTATACACTGTTAAAAGTTTTCCGGAAAATTTACGGTAATTGTTACTGGCATCCATGTTGCCAGTAACTATTACCGTAAAAATTAAATGTTACTGTAAAATTTTACGGTTTCCTCGGTAGGCCGCAGCAACCAATTGGAGCTGGGATCGCTTATTTCTCCGGTATAAATTACCGTAAAAATGAGCGATGCGTTAAGTCCGCCATTTTACAGTAACAATTACCAGAAAATCTTCCTGAATTTTTAACAGTGTAGTCTATTCATTAATCACTATTCCTGAAAAAGAAAATAAATATTCTTCATAAGGCTAAAAAAAGGAACTTCCGATAACTCGAACTACTGATTACTCGAAGGTTTTAACCGTTCCTTTGGGACTTCCGAGTTATTAAGATTTGACTGTAATTAGTAAAATAAAACCGAAACAAAACAAACTTTTACAGAAACAGCACCATTTGTTTTTCCAAAGTGACGTGGCACAACGTTGATTCTACCTCTGAAATTGCACTCCGTTCTGTCTCTTCCAATGCAACACCACAGCTAGACGAAATGCTTTTTTCCACTCGTAAATATAACTCAACTATGTATGAAAGTAGAAAACGGCTGTGTTTATTTAAAATTTTAAAATAAAATCCTTCTTCTTATTTCATCTTAAATGATGTTACTTTGTACTCGATTCAGTTTTCTGTGACATAACTTTGCGGTAGACAGCTTCAAGGAGACAACTTTTAGTCGGTAAAGCTAAGTTCCTACTCAAGAAGCTTAAAAACGCATATTTCAAAGAAATTTCGTCAAAACCCCAACGTCAATAAAATTTCTCCGTAGAGATTTTGAAGTTTAAACATTTGAATAAATTATTTAAGACTTTAAAATATGCATCCAAAATACTGGTTTAATACTGTAACTTTTATCCGAAAGGAACTTTAAGGTAGTCCTTAGATTTTAAAAAAAAAACATCTTTCCTAATGCAGAGCATAATAGTTTCAAGAGCGCATGATCAAAATGAAATTTTAATTTGAATTAACATTTTGTATATAACAGATTTTACCATTTGTATGCGCATAGTTTTTTTTAGTACTTGGTGGTAGTAGTGGTCGTTTGTTTTGTTTACTTTGGATTTATCAAAAAGAGAAGGTTATCAATTTTACCAAAAAAACAATGCGTAAAAAAACACAGAATTTTTACAAGGCTCTTAAATTTACTATTGCAATAAATCTTTGAGACTGAAAGTATGGATTTGTTTCAAAAATAAACAAATATAGAGCTAATAGTTTGCTAATAACCTACATCCAATGTTCCTTAAACGAATAGGGCATTTCTGCATTTGTAATAGGACAGTTGAGAAAATAATTTTCAAAAAAGAAAAAAAAAAGAACGAAAAGCAATAGCATCTTGGCACCTTTCATAGTTTTGGAGAGGAAAGCAATTTCGAATGCAGAAATCTGCAATTGTATGTTCGTGAAATTATCTAAGAATTGTCTTTTCTAGCAAATCTTTTCGTGTTCTTTTACTTATACTACTTAAAGCAAATTATACTGTATTTGATTGGTATTTTTATTGTAATCTGAATTAAATGTTCACAAAATTGAATGAACAATTTAACAAAGGCTATTCACTATTGGATAATAGACATAAGAATTTATGCATATTTGGCGAAATATGGCTTTTATTACTTGAGTTATTTTTAATTGTTTAATGTTTTTTTTTTTTTTTTTTTTTGCTTGCTCGTTGAGTTGAATAAAGTTTGGACGTAACTATCTTTCTGTGTGCTTCTTGTAAAACATTTAGTACAGAGCAATTCAAAGCTTAAAATAAAGTTTTCCAGCTCCGAACAGTTAAAAAGCATGCCACTCACCAACGACGACGGTGGCACAACTCACAGCCGGTCAGGGGAGTCAGTGCCTCCCCTCCTGAGTTAGAAATATTAAATTTTTTACATATAATTGAGCGTCGTTTTGTTGCTTTTCAACGAAATTTGTATTAGGTTTAACACTTGGGAATGAGCAGGGTATGAAATACATTACGGTATAAAATCATATTGTGTGCTTCATTTTTTTTAAGTTCATAGTTGGTTCAAAACTTTGATCCATTCAAGTATCTTACAAGCACATGCATTAAATTTTCCTTTACGCTTTGAAAGACCAGGAGACATAAATGTGTCTCCTAAGTTAGAAATTTATTTTCTCTATTATCGAATGCAAACAATTTTATAATTATATATTTTCTTATTTTGTTGAGTCATTAGAAATTGATACTGGCAAAAAAAAATATTATTTTCTTAAATTAACTCCCCCCCCCCCCGGTGTTCAGGGGGGGTCCATACCTCCCCTCCAGACTTTGAAAAATTAATGTTTTTATATATAATTGGAAGTGATTTTTGTTGTTTTCCCACAAATTTTTTTATTGAGTTTAGTAGTAGGTAACGAGCAGACTATGAATTTCATTACCGTATTAAATCATATCTTATGCTTTAATTTTTAAATCCTTAATTGGTTCAAAACTTTAATCAGTTCAAGTATCTTGCAATCATATGCATTAAATTTTCTTTTATCCTTGAAGGAGCAAGAGACATAAATGTGTCTTCTAAGTTCGAAATTTATTTTTTGTATTACCGAATACAAACAGTTTACAAATTATATGTTTGCTATTTTACTGAGCCATTAGAAATTGATATTGTCAAAAAAATATAATTTTTATTTAAAAATATACTATTTTTTTCTTTTTGAAATCCTCGCAAACGAGCTACATCTGCGTTCATACTACTTTACTTCTACTTTTATTTAAGATCACTTTTTAATTGAAAACTAAATGTATGTAATGTCATTAATTATCCAAATATTTCCGAGCTAAATAATAACTAATTCAAACTTTGGAAATTATTAGGTGTAGCTTTGCATCTGTGATGACGCATACAGATAACGCATATCCCGTGAATTCACACAAAATCTACTGAGCCCATTTTCACAAAATTTGCCATACATGTTATTAACATCACTGTTCAACAGTTTTGTCTAGCAAATGTCCACACTCTACCGCAAAGTTTATAGTCCTTAATGGGAAAACATTTTCATTGCTTTCCTTCTATTAACTAATGCAGAAGTTATATGTTGCTTGAATTGTTACCATTGCTGATTTCACACACACTATGTTGTACATTACCGCCGTGAAAAAATAACGCGTAGTATCTGAAAATTTTTCATTTTTCTTTTTTTTTTTTTTTTTTTGCATTTTTTCAACTATTGTACATAAGCTTTATTGTACAAATTCCAACATTTCCATATTGTGAGTATAGAATCCAAAACGGATTTCTTCAAATGTCTCAAAACCTCCTTTCTGCAGATACTGCGCTTTACCATCCCGCAGCAGATTACAGGGTAATAAAAGTCGTCTCTTTATAGCATTGAGAACTAATCTCAATTGGAAAAAATTATAACCAAGTTTCTTATCAAATCCATCTTCAAATTTTATAATCAAATTAATCAAGTTTCGCATCAAGTGTTAACAAATAATTAAAGCTCAAGTGCTCAATCCATCTGTAAGGGTGTAACATATTTGCGTATATTTTTGCACTTCATTCCCAGAATTTAAAACTTTATCTTCTAGCTGTTGTACATTTTAATATAATTAACCATCATTTATTATAATATGAAGGATCAACTTTAAAAAAGATTTTTTGCACATAAAAAATTATGATTTCTACGGGTGAGACTGTGCGGTCACACCCGCAACATGCACATATTATTTTTTTTAATACAAAAACAATTTTTAGAAAGTTGATCCTTCATATTATGATACATAATGGCTCCTTATTTAAAAATATTGGCCATAGTAGCCTGATCGATACGGCGCAAATAGGAGTATTTGGCCAGTAAAATCGAACAAAAACCAAAATTCAAACGTTTTAAGGAAAGTTGTTTTAGACCTACTTTACTTCAAGTCAGATAACTGTTCTTTTTCAGGGTAACAGTAAAAGTCTCACCTGTTGCATTTCCATTGGTGTACACTAGTCGGAACTTAGACATTGCTAGTTATCTTTCGCTTTTGATTTCGACGCTTTTCATGCTAAGTCTTCTTGTTATTGTTTCTAAGTCTTCTTGTTATTGTATTTGAATGTGATGAGACTCAGTAAAATAAACTTTTTAATATAGAAAAGGAAGGCATGTAGCTCAATCTAAAATCATGTTTTGTTAAATTATTTTAACATTTGACATTTTTTTACTGTGTGAAATTAAGTCAAAATTGGGTGTTTATTTTCACTAAAATTTTTAGATATTAAGGTTTTTGTTTGCTTTGCGGGTCAAGTCGGTCTATACTTTTGTTATGGGCATACAATTTAGACTGTCTGCTATAGTATTCTGTGAAAACATCTTCCGCCCATTTCCGCCATTTTGTTTTTTAGGAGTTTAAAGCCTTGTTCCTTTAGTACTAGTTGTAATAATTGATGGTGAAGGAAACAAAATTACCAAGAACCTTTCTCTGTTAGATTTTTTCGACCCATACTAATATAGTTATCATCCTATGCCTAAAGGCATATAAAAAATTTTGATGCCGGGTTCTGAAGTTTACCTCTCAAGAAATTCAACCAACTGTTCAGATTTCAGAGAAGGCAGCTGTAGCCCGCAACAAACCCTTGCAGCATCACAGATTATATTTTTCATGATAATTTTCACGAGTAGGTTGTACACAGACTTACTGCACAGACACTTACGAAATTCAAACCCCTACTTAAAAAGTAGTAGTAGACCCAGGCAACTCTAAAAAACAAAGTCGTTTTCCCTAGATGAAGTAAATAATATGATCTCAAGATTCAAGTACGCAGTTATAAATACCATTCTAAGCAATTGTTTAATTGATATACGTGTATATAAGAGAAAAACGATGATAATTTTCTAAGAAAGGTCTTTGTTTTCTGCAAATAAACACCTTATTTTGATCGAGTAGCACGTTTCAATGCATTATATCACAAAAAATCGCATCAAATAATTTTGTCCGGTTTTTTGATACAGATACTCCTATGTGCGGCGTCGGACTCGTAACCGAAATGTCCCAGGTTCAATGGCAGCCGGCGAAAGATCCTCGGTGTTTGTTAATGGCGACTGGAGCTCGTCAACCATGTCGTAGTCACGAAGTTCTCCGAGAGAATCAATCTAAGGGGCTGGACCAGGGATTGTTTGTTTTCTGGTCTGGATTAAAAATAAATAAAAGTCAGAGCTGTCTTCTAACCGTTTGAACCACAAATAGTGGTAAGTACGGGGGACCCTGGAGTGTGATGTGATATACATAAATATTTAAACATTAAAAGCCAAACTCTAAAACTTTGTGAATAAAGAGCAAATATATATATGCAAAAATTTCGTTCTCACGTAAGTAGATTGAGCATGGGATTAAACTATTTCTTTCCAACTAGTGTACATATCAAGAAAAATAGCTTTACTCGTCCAAACATCTTTTAATTATGTTCCCAGTATTTAAAGCAAAAATTAATAATGAACAAGGCCTTTATTTACATAATATCGAAGCAATTCCAGAAAATCTCGTCCTTGATAATATTTTCACAACTAAGAGTTAATTTTTTCCTCAACATTTCGTTTCTATAATAACTAGTTATTTTCGTTTAATTAATAGTCCACGATTTTCGTGAATGCATTTGCAGAGTTTCTTCGCTTAATTGCAGGATTTCTATGATTTAGCAGGCGAAACAAATTAAATTTAGATTCCTCTTGGCTATGATTTGCGACCCGTTCGTGCCTTTAGCAATAAAGCGTAAAATTTCAACATAATTGTCGTAATTAACGGTAATTACTTTTAGCGGCAGTTTTAACGTGAAGAAATATTTTACATACATTTAGGATAGAAAAGATAATTTTTCCTCAACTACTAGCATTTTTAGTGAATTCCAGGAACAAGGGTGTGTTGTGATCTTGTGAACTAATATTAGGTGTAATAATGAAATGCAGATATATTCATTATTTAAAGGTCACAGTCTAAAAAATAAGTCGCAAATCCATATTAAAAATAATGCATTATTTTTAAATTTTCAAAACATACAGAAATCTGTTTCTTTTCCCCATCGGCAGTGTTAATTAAAAATAAAAACCTGTAGACCTAGAAACAATGCAACAGTTAATTACATTCATTAACAAATAGAATGTTGCCTCATCTATTAGAGCAATCATCTACAAAAAAAAGACGAAGGACTCTATGTCGATTTTGAAACGATTACTTAAATCTTTTTTGATAGCTGTTATTTTAACTGCTATTATAAAATGTTAAAAGTCAAAATTTCAAAGATTATTATTAATAAATTTTCATTTTTAAAGCCATAAATGACTATCAGATTTTCCTTACACATGCTACCATACGTACAAGAAACATGCATGGAACTTTATCGTTGATAAATACAATTTCTCCATTCTATTTCTTTCCTTAATAATAAGATCTTTAGATATTTACTTTAGTCACCGGAAATAATAAATATTTATCTTCAATAACAGGGTTTTGCGGATTTAAGACAGTACTTACAGGGTTGCCAACTGCTCCACATTTTGCGGAGTTACTCCGCAGATATGACGAAACTCTGCGGCTCCGTAAAGAAATTCTTTTGCTTCGCATTTCAGGGCCGAAAGCTTTCAAGCAAAATTTTGCTATTTTATTATTATAAACATATAAATATGGGAAATTAAAGATGCTTATGCTCAAAGATTGAAATAGTGTTTAAAGCTGTTTTATTTATTAAAAAATGATTTTTTCCTCATGCTTAAAATGATTTATTTAGCTATAAAGCAATTTTAGATAAGTGGTTTTAGTTATTTTTATTGATTTTTATACAAAACACCGAACTGCTCCGCAAAATTTTTAATTGCTCCTTAAAATCACCACAGATGTTCCTCAAATTGCTCCAAGATTGGCAACAATGGACTTATATAATAATAAAATGAGTTTCTTGGTGATGGGGGGGGGGGCCTGGAAAGTACTTATTAATGGTAATACGCAATATATTGGTAATCGTGTTGAGCAGTATGAGTTTTGGTCAAAAGCACTCCTTAAGTTTTTTTCAATGATTTTAAATATTTTTATGAAAAAAAAATCCAAACTTGAAAATTCTATGACAAAATTTTGTATACAATATGTTCATATCACGATGTTGATTTTAATCATACATTTCTGTCATTGTTGCATTTCTTTTTTTTTTTTTTTTTTTTTTCAAAACAAAAATTATCCAAAATATTTTTTATAAATCAAACACTTCTTAAATTATTGCAGAAATTTAAAAAATGACATAATGCGCTAGATGATTTCCAAAAACAATAGCCATTAATTTTCTGTGCTTAGATATTTCTGAATACTTTAACAACTTACCTCAAATATTGAAGACAACTGAATCATTATTTTGTCATACTTTACTATGTACTAGCATTAATTGAAAGAAATAAAACATTTGACTTTAAAAATAATCGTAATTCCCCCCCCCCCCCCAAAAAAAAAAATCCTTTAAATACAGCTCTTTCGGAAAAGAAAAAGAAATACTGGGGACTTTCTTTAAACTGAGTTTTTAAAAATCAATCTCGCCAGGGTTCTTTTATCATTTTTGACATTCTTTTTTATTTGTTTGTTTTCGTTTCATGGTCATAAAGTGATTGAAAAAATTTTATAAAATTAATTTATTTAACAACGTTTATTGAATAATTTCCTATTATTTGGTGTTTTATTGTTTTTGCTCAATGCTAAGAACACTATATTTTAGGGTAGTCCTCCACCCCCACCCTCTTCTTCCGGAAAGTTCCAGCATTTTTTATCCCACATAAATCGTCTATTTAACTGGAAATTTAGTCGCGTTCTCTCTCTCTCATTGCCATAACACCATCATCATTTTCAAACCACAACCACAGAAAAGGTAAGCAAATACAATTTATGGCTAATTTCGACTTGTAAACAAATTTCAAAGCACCATCATTTTAAAAATATTCCAAGAATATATTCAACTATATTTTTTTACCAATATTTTTTTTGTTTGTTTGTTATTTTTCCTATCTGAATATTTTTGAAGAACGATAAAACTCTTTTTGCAATGTTTTTTTCCTCCTTGTGAATCTCATAATGGACTTCCCTGAGGTGAAAGAATATTTAAACTAACCATTTTTATAACATATTTTTTTATTGTTATTTTTGCAATTTAATCAAGTTTCTAGCCAAAATAAAAGAAATACAGTGAAGTCCCGTTACAACGAATACCAATACAGCAATATATTCGTTTCAACGAACTAAATTTTCAGTTCCAATTTTATTTATGTATTACATTGCTTGAATTCCTTTACAAATAAAATTCTCTTTACAACGAACAAAATGTACGGTCCCTTGAAGTTCGTTGAAACGGGATCTCACTGTATAAAACTAGCCATTTTTTCATTAGAGTTTATTAAATTGTTTATTTTCCTTCAAATCACTTTTCATGCACTGAAGATAAAACTCCTTTTAACTAAGACATGTATAAAATTTTCATGGCAATGTGCTCCTTTTTACACAGGCTTTCATCAAAGTACCAGTTGCCAGAAAGCTTGTTCGTTTAAATTAATAAACTTTTATTTTAAATTTAAAGTTATTGTGTGTATTACCTTTAGAAAATATTACTTTAGATGGAAAAAAGTAAACTGAAAATTTCGAGTGTTACTAGCCCTTTACTTTCTAATATTTCCGAGATCGTACTTTCATTTGCAACAATATCTTGCAATTAATGTCTTTCATTTTAAAAGACTTTAATTCAATAACTCAGTTCTGTTTACAAGATTAAATATTTAAATCTTGTTACGTGTCCACTGCTTTCGCAAAATATTTGCATAAGAGAACAATTAAATGCAACATCATATTAATTACGGAAACTCGAAGAGACTTTCTCGACACTATGCTAAGGAATAATGACATAAGCTTGTAGGTCGTATATTTGATGGCAGAAAGCTAGTGACAAAGCATTTGTTAAGTTGAAGATAATATATTTAAGTAGACCTGATTTATTTTGAGAACAACACGAAACTCTTTAATAATATTTGGCCCAATTTGTTGACAATGAAAATTAAGATAATCACTGCGGTAATGTTTATCCATCAAGTTTTGTGTAATTGTACATTGTGACTTGTTTTATTATGTAATTATGTTTGTGGCACATAAATAATGAGTGCGTCAACAGTGTGAAATATATGTAAAACGCTCTTCAATTTATCCATATGGTGTAGCACGTAAACGGGTGATTTTAAAATTTATTGAGCATGCGTAGTAAGGTCATGACTTAAACATTTTTTAAACTTTTTTTTTTTTATGGACTGTGGTTGTAGTTGATGAACTTTTGTGTCCTTATTGCTAAGAAAAAAACATTGTTGCGGTTGTGTCTAAAAAAACCACTCACACCAGCTAATTTCAAGCTGTAGCTGTGTAGCATGCAACAACTAAAAAGTATAATATGTAATAGAGCAGTGTTGCTTATGATAAATTGGCTAATACAGTGTCTAGATAATTTTGGAAAACCATCATTTAAAATCATATGTGCGTGAACTAATGATAACCCAGAGAAAAAATCTTCTATCTTCTGCCCTCCGAGATGGCGTGGTTTAGTCTTGGTGGAGCCATTCGTGATTTATGCAGTTACAGGACTGCACCGTGGAAAATAGAATGTCAGTTATAGATCGAAAAACCCAACAGATTTTGAAGAAACGAACCTGGAATTAGAGGAACATTCTTAATTTTGAGAGTTTGAAAAACTCCACACATTGATACTAGTCTTATAATAAAATTATTTAATGTTTTCTTCAGACGATATCATTTTCAAAAATTCTTGTATGCTCACAGTAACAAGTGGTTGCTCAAGGAAAATTAAACAAAAGTTGAAAATGCACTGTTAAAAGAATTTCTTTTTTGAATTAAAACATAATTTAAATTTATGGTTTATGTCCAAAAAGAAGTGAAAAGCATTGCCTATAATTGGGTATTATTATGAATGTTGAGAGATATTATTAACGAGAAGGTTTTCTATTTTTCCACGAGTTTTGTACAACCTATGATTTCCTTACAAAAACTGGTGTAAACTAAATTATTTTTTCGTTTCCAATGTAAGATAGAATCATCGTGCTATATATGATCTATCTCATTTTGCTCCTAAAAGAAGAATATCACTATAAGTACTGTGTGTTTTTATTTCAAATTCATTACAGAATCCTGGTGTTTATGGATAAAATTGAATTGCTTGATACTCATGAAATGCTTTTAACCTATATTGACGGTGATTTTGGCGGGTTTTTTTTCTTTTTCTTTTCTTCCTTTTTGTTTTTGACATTTCAGTCAGCACATATTGCTCAACTTCTCTTTTGTAAGTAAAAATACTGAGGTGATTTCAAGAACTTAAGCTCAGTTTATCACTAATAAGATTGCATGTATGTGTTGCTGATATTTTGCGCAAACTTTGTAATGTTGTAAAGAATAGAGACATTCAGAAAAAGTTTTCTCATGAATGCAAGATCACCCTCTTTGTGTCAAAATACTTTTCTTGTAGAAAGTAAAGAATATCCACATATTTTTTCAAATTTTATGATTGTCGTATTAATACAACAACTGGTAACAGACGGTAACAGTTTTATGTTTTATCATCCCGCAGATACAATAATGATGAATGCCTGACTATTACACAAACATGTGCATGTATAACAGAGAAAAATGAAAAACTGTTAAATTTGTTGATTTCCACCTCGAAACTGCAGAAACGCGATGAAAAAGGAGCATCATATGCAAGGGTAATGGAAAAAGAAATACTGAAGATGAAGAAGGAAATAAGAAAAAAACATCAAGGGCCAACTTAGCATATGTCACCAAAACCACTGCTCCAATATGAAATTGCCTTGTCAAAAGAATCCGATGTAAATATGAAAATGCAAAGAATTCTAGCAAACAAATTTTGAGAAATGTGATGTAGGGTCTTTGCAAAAACAATATTAACAACTGATTTTTAAAATGTTCACCTTTAACTAAAATGTTTGAGTGAAATTTACTGCGATTTTTCATCTTGATCCAGAAATACAGCAATCAATTTTGTTTCCATACAATATCGAATTAACGTAACAATTAAAACTATTTTTACAAGTTTAAAATTATATAGTTTAATGTATCAGTATTTTTTTTTTCGGAGAATTTGAGATAAGAATTAATTTCATTGAAGTTTATGTCAAAAAAACGGCTGCGTTTTTATGCGACGTTGTAAATGAAAATCTTTTCAACATCATAAGAAATAACTTATGTTTCTTTACCATTCAATACAAACAAAAAATACTGTGTATTATTCATTATACTAGGAAATTTGAGATTCTCCGAAAAATTGCAGAAAACTAGAAAACTTATCTTAAATCTAATCATCATATAAACAAATATAAACTCATTCCGTTTCTGTGGAGAACAGGAAAAGCATTCCGAAAATGTTTGGAATTCGGCAAAAAAATCCTCATTCCTTAGAAGAATCCATCCAAAACACGTGAATTTCTCTTCATCTATAAATAGAATGTATCTCGAATATTCCGTTTTCCTTCTCCAGGGAGTACGACACCTGTCAAGCTTCCTGGAAGTGTAAAAATGTGCATTTCTCAAGTTTGTTTTCCTTTTCTTAGACTCTAGAGAAATATCGCAGAAGGAAGGGATTTTCGAGTATGAAAACAGATCATTTCTCAAATTAATATGGTTAATATAAGTCGTAAGATTCAGTGATTTGCTGAATTGAAACTAATTTGGTGCCAATATTGAAACAAAAGGTAATTTTTGGTAATCCTATGCAGTCTTATCATTTTCTAAAAATGACTACACTTCTAAGTTTCATTCTAAATGCAGTGTACCTATGATGAACTGTACTTCATACTGTGAAAATTAATATGTACTATAAAAACAGAGGTACTATGAAAAACTGATCGTAAGTTTTACTGATTTGTTGAAATAAAACTAATTTGGTGCCTGTTTCAAAATAGAAAGTAATTTTTGGTTATCCTATGCAACTTTTTTATCATTTTCTAATGCACCAATGAAGAACTGTGCAATGTACTGTGAAAAATGTAATGTACTATAGAAACAGAAGTGTTATGAAAAATTGATTGTAGGATTCACTGATTTCCTGAACTAAAACTTATTTGCTGCCTATTTCGAAATAGAAAGTATTTTCTGGTAATCCAATGTATCTTTTTTATCGGTTTCTAAAAAAATGTAACTGAATTTCATTCTAGATGGAATGTGCCAATGAAGAACTGAGCAATGTACTGTGAAAAATGCAGTAAGGTTCACTGGATTGCTGAACTAAAACTAATTTGCTGCCTATTTCGAAATAGAAAGTATTTTCTGGTAATCCAATGCATCTTTTTTATCAGTTTCTAAAAAAATATGTAACTAAGTTTCATTCTAGATGGAATATGCCAATAAAGAACTGTGCAATGTACTGTGAAAAATGCAGTGTACTATGAAAAACTGATCGTAAGATTCACTGGTTTGCTAAAATGAAACTAATTTGGTGCCTATTTCGAAATCGAAAGTAGTTTTTGGTATTCCTATGCAACTTCTTTGACATTTTCTAAAAATGAGTATGCAACTAAGTTTCATTCTAGATAGAACTTACCAATGAAGAAATGTGCAATGTACTGTGAAAAATATAATGTGCTATTGAAATAGAGGTGCTATGAAAAACTGATCGTAAGATTCCCTGATTTGCTGAACTAAAACTAATTTGGTGTCTATTTCGAAATAGAAAGTATCTACTATTTGGCAATGCAATGCAACTTTATCAGTTTCTAAAAATAAATATGCAACTAATTTTCATCCTAGATGGAATATGCCAATGAAGAACTGTACTATGTACTGTGAAAAATAAAATGTACTATAGAAATAGAGGTACTATGAAAAAGTAATCGAAGTTCAAAGAAAATATTTAAACATAAAATGACAAAAAACTGAATAAAAATGACTACTGGGGGAAAACGAAGAATTGATGAAAGTGCATCACGAAACAAGTTTAATGGTTTAACGAAGCGTTAATGTTGCTAGAAGAACTTAGGAAATTTGATAAAATTGCCTTCTTAAACATGCTTCGGTTAAGTCCTTTGAAGAACTAAAAAAAAACACAAGTGTCAATTTCAAAAATACAATTTTTATGGATGGTGTAGTTATTAATGTGATAAATAAGGTCATCAAAACTAAATGCTGTTAAGTCCAGAAATCAAGAAGAAAGTAAGTGCTTCTAACGCATAAACTTAAAGAAATTGAGGTGTATAAATTTGATTCAAAACGTACTATGTAATGGAGTAGACTAAGTACTGTTGACACAGAGTTAAGTTGATACAAGGGCTTTAATTTCTGATTCCGCATTGACCCATAACTGAGAAGTTTATAAAGTGAACTGAGAAGGTTATGCTGTTTTAATCTATTTATATGCGGGAGAACTGTTTTTTTTTTTTTTTTCCCTAAAGAATCATTTTCTAGACATGCTTAGAAATGACCAGAAACCTCAAGTTCTGGTTATTCCTCTTTAAATACTTGGAAGCGCGTATTTTAGAGAAGAGAGCAACACTTATATTTGCATTCATTCACGGATTAACGTTTATCATATAGCTGGGATGAAAACTTAAAACGCTTTGTAGAAGTCTTGTTTAAAAATAACTCAAACAGAACTTCATTTTGTTAATGATTAACGTGAGTAAAACAGATTATTCGTTTGTGTATAAACTTGATCCACGTCACGTGTAGTTCATACAGTTTTTTTAATTAAGATTTTTTATATGAATTTTTTTTTTCCAATAAAGGTTTGAAATCATTATTTAATCTGAAAAAAAAGAAGTAATATAAGAAGTTTTGTTTCAGTAATTTTCATAAATTTATCACTAAGAAGAATATAAAACGTTTCATTGAAATTTTCAAAAATCAGAAAGCATCAAAAAATGATCCGCATTAGCTTCTGAGTAGCACATACATCAAACGTTGCTATTCGTGCCTTATGAGCATTGCTTTATTGTATCCAATTTTTACAACTGTAAGTTACTTTATTTTTGGCACTACCAACTAAATCATCTTTAAAAAATCTAAAAGTGAAATTTTAAACTTAAGTCTACAATCAGAAACATTTTTCAACGTTCGTTGTTTTGCTTCATGAGAGTTAGTTAAAAAAGTTAATTACTTTTTTAGAAAATTACAAGGAAATAACAATCCATTTCGATTCAGGAAAACTACAATCAAAATTTAATTTAATTTAAATAATCAAAGCTAAACTTCAGTATTTCTGAGAATTTCTATTAACACTGCTTAATAAGATCACTATAAATAGCAGTTTTTCTCCAAAAACTACTCTCTGCTCGTGAAATCATTTTTTCAAAACAATTTCCACTCTGTTATAACAGCAATACTAATAAAGAAATGTGCTGGTAAAATTTCCAAAATAATAAAATCAACAAATGTAAGATTTATTTCAATAATGTTTAGGTAAATTCAATTACTACGTCCGGAAATCAAAGTTCAGCCCTTGTTGCTGTCTTATTCCTAATCAGTAAAGTAAAACCCCCTACTACAGAGTATGAAAGAAATAAAATTCGAGTCGTAACAGTTTGATATTTGCACTCGAAATATCTTTGAATTTTTAAAGGGATTTTCTTTCTAAAAAAAACGAAGGAAATAATGATCAAACACAGTGCTAGAAACTTATTTTCCCGTTTCAAATAGGGAAAGAGCTCTTTGGATTGTAGAAAACAGTATTTTTGAAAACTATCCAAATCTTATGAACTTTCCGCGAATATAAATCGAATTCATCTGGAATCTTCTTTTTCTCCTCGAGGTAGAGTGCAACACTTTAAAATTTCTTGGATGTGAAAAATGCAAACCTTTCGAAATTCATGCTCTTTAACTTTTTGGACTCTGGAGGAACGTAGAAATAAGGTTATTGTCCTTTTTTTTTTTTTTTTGCCTAAGGGACATTTTGTCCATATCCTGAACATACGTTCGGTATAAGGCTTGTCGCAAAAAGTTTTGCACAAGTTTAGATGCTGAACAACGCAGAAAATTTGCAGATAATAACACAATTTCTTAGGACATTGTTGAAATTTAACTAGAAAATCGCCCGTCAAAATTTGACGGGTGAAAATTGCCTCTACATTTGAACGAAGCAATTGCCTGTTTGGTGATATTTTGATCGTTTAAATTTTAACCCTAACTCCAGTGGATTAACTCTAAACTCCAGTAGATAGCGTTCATTTTGTTGACCACTTTTCCGTTTCTTCATTCCCTTGAAATAACATAGTTTTACCAGCAAAACAGTTAAGTTACCGGATCCAATCCACCTTGTAACAGTAAAGCTTTTCCCTGCATTTTAATCATTACTTAAACATATTATCAAATTATCATGCCGTGGCGCGAGTTTCATTGTTGATGACGTCAGGAGCGTTACTCGATCATTTCTTATCATATATATATGACGACTATTTTTGTAAAAGAAAAAGACATTATGATTTTGAAGAGTGACCCAAAATCAATGCAAGATTTGAATTTGGCACCCTTTTTGCTGTAAATTGTTGACATCCTGAAAAAAGAGCAATTTGACAGCTGAGAGTTTAGGGTTAGTAAAAATGGAGTGTTATACGATACAACAACGTGATTTCATTACTGAGCAGTTATTTCAAAAATAATGAAGTTGAGGCTCGTCAAGAAGTAACTGTTATTGGTGCTACATATCACGACATGATAACGCAAGTTCTTTCTGCTGAAAATGGATGTTATTGATGTGTCCAATATGCGGTTTCAACAAGACGGTGCCACATGCCATACAGAGTGAAACAATTCAATTAATGCATGAATCGTTCCCTGATCGTATGCTCTCTCGTTTCGGTGATCAGATTGCCCCCCCCCCCAGATCGTGTGATTTTGCACCATTAAATTTCTTCTTACGGGGTTATTTGAAGTCAAAGGTCTATGTCAACAAACCCACAGCCACCCGCGCATTACCGTGTCGCGTTATCGAGCATCAATAACAGTTACTGCTTCACCATCCTCAACTTTCATTATTTTTAAAATAATTGCTCAATAATGAAAACACGTTGTTGAATCGTATAACGCTCCATTTTTACTAACCCTCAACTCACAGCTGTCAAATGCATCTTTTTTTTTAAGGTTGCCCAAAATTTACTGCAAAAATAACGGCAATTCAAATCTTGTGTTACTTTTGGAGGATCCCTCTAAATTAAATAATTCTCCCTTTATTAAACATTATCAAAAAAATAGTCGCACTCTTTGCTTGATAGTACATACAAGTTTCAGCACAGTTAGTTTTAAACTTCTTTTTTTCCCTTGAACCGGAACAAATGTTTACTTTGTCTTTGTTTAAAGTTGATATAGATTACGGTTTCGTGCTTTATTTATTTTTTATTGAAAGTATTAATATCAAATATTATATTTCCTAAGTGCCGAACTGTTTTAATGAATTTCAATTCAACAAACAATACAAACGTTTTCGAAATTCACATACCTGAAAGTTAGATTACTTTTTACCCGATGAAGAAGAAAGTTTCTGGTACTTACATTGATATAAGGGTTGCCCAAATGAAAAGTGGACAAGTTGAGGGGCCTTAGAAAGATCAGGGCTGATTCCTGAGGAAGTCCTGCACGGCTTCCTTCACTGCATCGTCCGAATGCAAACGTTTCCCCTGTTATGCTTTCTTAAGCCTTGGTTTCCTAAGAGCGAACACGCCGATCGTAGGCGTCGCTCCTCGCCGAGACGAAAACGTGATTCTTCTGCGCATGCGCGCCAGAGCTGAATCGACGTCGTGAATGGCCACGCCAGAATCTACTTGACTTTGATTTCTGCGTCACAGCGAGGAGCGACGTCGAAGATCGGTGATTCGCTTCTAGGAAACCAGGGCTTTAAGTGGCCCAAAGATGTGGAAGTTCGAACAAGTCCGGACTATACGGGGGTGCTTCAAAACTTCTCAACAGAATTTGTTTAGGGTTTTCTGGGTTTCCTGGGATGATCTTTGTGGATGATAGTATGAACCGTTCCTTTTTTCAGGTTGAGTTTGTCACTGATTTCACGGGTCTTAATCCTTCGATTGGCTCGGATCCTTTTATAAACGAAGGCAATGGAATCATTGGTGATCGTGATGTTTGATTGGCCCGGTCTAGGCAGATACGATGTCGTTTTCCGCCCTTAACGATACCACCCCGCTTTGTTCCAATCTGGATGCATCCATGGATAGCACGACTTATCTTTCGTACAATTTCCTCTACTGCTAACAGGTTTAACCTCTGAGCGGAATTTGAGATGTATATCTCATACCACCCTTTATATACTTATGCAGTAGCGCACTAATTGAATCATTCATTTTGATGTTATTGCACGCGTCCACATTTCATTTGGGCAATCCTTGTCGTAAAATCTCGGAAGTCATGGGACGGAAATGACGTCGTGAATGGGTGAGCATCTGAGGAAAACTTAGATACTTCTCGAAAAGTTTGAAGCCGAAAATTCTGCCTTTAATTCAGTGACAAACGTACATGAGTACATGCAATCATGATTTTGTTGTCTTTTGCGTTTTCTCACAAAAAATCCAACTGTTGACGATACTTAGGCTAATTAACTGGTAGTCATAAGCGGCAAATTTTCAAATCTGCCGACCATATGTAGAGATCTTGAAAAACAATATTACGGAACATAAATTATATACGCATAACAGAAATAACCGGTAAATATACAAACAAACTAAATGACCCTCTAATTTTCAATGACGTACAAGTGCCGTACGGGACCGCTGGTAAATAACAAAAATTAACTCTAATTTGATATTCGCGTTTAAAATCCTATTCTTCTTCACGCTAGAAAAAAGTATGTTATGATTTTCCTATTTCATTAATTTCTTCATTAATAACTCATTTGTATCTTAGAATAATGATCTCTATGTCACTAACGTCATTTCATTTCATTTACCATCAATTTGAATGACAATAAGAAATGATTCAAATAATGACTAAGCAAATTCAAATTACGGTTATTAATGATGTTGATGACTATCAGAGCTTAATTCTAATGAATATATCTATGTTCGACATTAATTTACTTCCTGTTGAAAAATGGAAAGAATTTAATCAAATGCTAAGACATAAGTTTTGAGATTTAATCTTCTATTAAATTAGCTAATTCAGCAAAGGATACTGTGTTTTCTGGTTGTTTAAGATTCAAAAATTTCTTCACATTCGTGAATAAACTTAAGGAACAATTTTAAGAACGGTAAGTTTATGATTTCTTCGAATGAATTCATTTTGTTTCTGTTCTTTCCATTAATGAAAGAAAAAAGTATTACATTTGTTAATGCACCGAAACGATGTAAAAATACTTTTTAACACGACTAATGAAAGAGTTGCGCGAGCTTTTAATTTTGAATACAAGATTAGTAAGGAGTTGTTTTTCCATGCTTCAGGAATATTGCATAAAATGTATTTCACAGACATATTTAAATAAATCATTTTCAAAACAAAAACCTACTATCCATCAATCAAACATACAAAAACAGACAAATATCAAAGCAGATAAAACTCATTACGATGATAGTTATTTTCAGCTGCTTCAATTGGTCATTTTATGAAACTGAAATTAAAAGATGGTTCCTATCTATCTATACTTACTGTAAAAAAATCTGAAATATCACTGATTATTTCCACTTAACGTTTCGGGATTTTACAGGTTTTCATCAATTTCCTGTGAAAATCAAGTATCTTTTTCAAAAAATTTCCTGAATTACTACAAGTTGCACAAATGTAGACTTCTAACTGATGTGAAAAATACGTTTGCTACCAGTTTAAAGATTAACTGAGCATATTTATTAAGTCTATCGGCTTCAGTTCGATTACTGCCCTTCCAGATTGACTAAGCTCCTAAGAGAGCAAATTAGTCGCTGAACACGGAGCTGTACGAGAATTGCAGGCAAGTGAGATGCTTAATACTTACCTGCAGTTATGTCTTAGTTTTAGTCATAATTGAAATGATGCTTTTGGAGCTTCCTTGGTAAATCAGGAAAGTGTCAAGCTATTATTTGCTGAGGTGTTTCTGAAGGTTCCAGAGACATGACTAGCTTTAACCGGGGAGGTTTCTAAGTTCTTCAGAAAGATTCCGGGATCATTTCAAGAAGGTTACCGAATTTTAGCAAAAATGTTCCTGTTTTTTGCAGCATATATTACTGGCACAAATTGGGACATTAACTACTTGTTTTTCCCCAGGATTTTTTTTAATTGTTTTGACAGTGAACATAATAAAATAAGATGTGTGTGTGGCGCTCATCCCGGAAAAACGGTAATACCTAGAAACATGGAATTTGGTGTACAGATTTAGTTTTTCCTGACGAAGATAGATTCCTGATGAATTAATTAAAAATATAAGTTTGATTCGAGTTTTGCCATGTCTAAACTTTCCACCTTTATTCCATCCTTTTACAAAAAAGGAAGTATTGTATTCGCTAAAAAAAAAATTTCACTCAAAAATAGACCTTAATTTCCATTTTGCTCACTCCCGAATGAAAGTTGAGTTTTTTTTTTTCGACCCGACCACACGTGCATATATACCTAAGAACGTATAGACGCCCGAAATACCCATTTTGACGATTCCCGAGTTAATTACAACGAGTTTTCTCGTGACGTCTGTATGTATGTGCGTATATACGTATGTGCGTCGCATAACTCAAGAACGGTATGTCCTAGAAAGTTGAAATTTGGTACGTAGATTCCTAGTGGGGTCTAGTTGTGCAACTCCCCTTTTGGTTGCATTCGGGTGTTTTTAAAGGGGTCTTTTGCACCTTTTTGGGGGCAAACCATTGTTAATTTCGATGCAAACTCAAGTGGTGTTATAATTCGGCGGAAAATTGGTGATGTATCGCCAGTCATTTGGTCGCCTAGTTTTGTCGCCAACTTGGCGATTTTTTCTTAAATTTGGTTTTAATTTGGCTACTGTTGGTGACATTTAGAGAGTTAACTATTGAACCACATTAAAATTGCCGATAATTCGGAATAACGTTAAATTGGAGTAAAAGGAAGTCATGTGATGCACACATCAGCTCGTTTATTAATTGATATTAGTTAGGAAAAGCTGTTCATATGTTTGTGGTGCGCTTCCCGGGAAGACGGAATCATGAAATTTGGTATAATGGTGACAATTATTTATATAGACACTGGATTATTGTGATAAATATGAAGGTACATAGATAGGTAAGTAAGTACAGACAGATATAGAGTACATTGAGTTAGATATACACAATTTGATTGTTATAGAGACAGATACAGAAAATGTTTTTAAGAAATTAACATTAATATTGATAAATAAAGATTGATAAATATTTGCAGCAAGAGATAAGTAGGTAAAGATAAAGATAGCTTACACACACGCACAGTGTTCTATACACAGGTTTCTATTGATAAATATAGAGAGATGACATAAATATAGAGAGAAGTTTAAATAGATAGATATAGAAATCGATACAGATTTTTACTGAAAAAATTTTTGTACCACACTCAAACTTATTTAAGAAGAAGGCAGTGTTCTTGGCGCAAATAGGCGAAATTCAGAAATGGCGAATGGTGCAAAAAAGCGAAACAAGTAGCTGACGAAGATGGTTACTGACGTAATAATATACCTCGAGGGTCTTCCAAAACAGTTATGTCACATACAAGGTCAAATACAAAGCGTTTTTATCCTATTCTAAACAAAAGAATATCGGCAAAAAAATTTTGAATTTTGTTAGAATTATTCAAGAGCAATCTTTAAATGAATTAAACATAGTTTCAATTTTTAACAATCGAAAGCGTTAAAGACAGACAACTAGAAAATACATGATCATACTGATATTTTCAGTCACTTCAATTAATAATTTTAAAACGAAACTTAATAGCTCCAATGAATTGTAAAGTAAAATGGAGCTTCCTCCAACAATCGCGGTATTTCAAACAGCGTTATGTTCGAAATATTATTTTCTGAGATTTTTTTTAATCTAATGGAATAATAATAAAAGTGAAGTAGCTACTTAAGTGCAAAAAAACGTTCTAAATGACACTTAAGTTTTCAATGCAAGAAAACATTTTAGATTTTCAAGAGTAATCGTGAAAAGCAGTTACTAGGACGTTTTACCTAGCGGGACGTGATACCCCAACTTACTCTACTGAATTGCACGACATTTCAATAAATGCCCAGATAGGATTTAATATTGTCAATGGGAAGATAAGTAGATGGAATTCGCACGGGAAAATACATTTCGATAAAATTCGGAAATTCTAAAATAGTTCACAATGATTTATACTTCACATCAGCAATGTAGTATACAAAGCCTATTATTAAACATCCTTCGTTAGATATAACACAACTACTTGCAGTATATTTTGCTTGATATTCAGAGAGCAGTATTGCTCAATTTGCAAGTTAATTAAATTTATTTCGAGTGAGGGAGAGAAATTAGATTTAAGCAGCCCAATGCGTAGTAACAAGCTTATTTGTTCGTTGCTAATGATAAATTTTGAAAGTAAAGAATATTTTTATGATGTTGATTCTCCTAGAGCTTAGAAAATGTATGTCAAAAGTACATAATCTGAATGTTCTTTGACTGAAATATAGTTAGTACTTAAGTGGTTAAGTGTAATTAAATTGTCATCAGATGTTCATACGTATATGAACATAAGTACAGATATATTATTCATGCATTTATGGAAACAAATCTGCACAAAATATTTAATTCAACTTTGTTTCCTTTAGATCTCATCGAATGTACTTTCCCTTAAATATAAGTTTCAAAGTTTACCACAAGAAAAATGATGGATTTAGTTCCATTTTGTGAATGAAATGCGTCTTTCATCATTTTCCGGAAATCGATAGCACATTCAGTATAAAAGCGCAGGCACTTCTTTGGCAAATATAAAGTTGAATGAGAACTTAAACGTTAACATAATTTTTCAAACGCTATTCTTAGCAAAAACGTCATGATATAATTTAAAACGTTGAGCGTTTCTACGCGGATGGTCCGAAAGAAACTTCCTCTGCATATGAAGCCCTATCAATACGCTAAGCCGATCGAACCAAAATTTCAGGCATAGTTTGAAGGTATGCGCTGGAGATTCTGATGACTTCCATCAGCACAATTGCGGGTACAGGGAGACAAATTCGTAATTTTTGAATAGTAACACTCACATTTTTCTTCCGCAATATGATCAGCGTAGTGAAAAACCTCAAATGAAGTTGTACCGATCGGGAAGTGACGGAACTTGCTGGCGTAATCTACGAAGAAGAGCATCGTAAAGAACAAATGACAACACGGCAGGGGAGGAGCTTTGTTTAACTTGAAAAAATTCACAGGGCTAGCCATTAATACATTCGATAATCACCGAACAGTACATGCAAAGTGCTACTAGTGAAAAATCTTTAATTAACAGTAAATCTTTAACAGTATGGAAAGAGTGATTCTTAAGTCAAACGTTCGAATGTGCCAATGGGCAACTTCCAGCACTCGCCAAATGTTCCAGAGCCATTTAATCACGATTTTGATTTGATTAAATGCTATCTCAAAAGAATAAGACGATAGGAATATAGTTTCTAAAATAGCTTAACACCATAAAGGTTTAACATATAGTTTACACTCAGCATCCTAGCAGACATTATTAACACAAACATAACGTAGGTTATAAAATTTATTCCAAGCACAATATTTCAAACGTCATTCTTAAAATTTCTCAATATCTTCTCATCAATAAAAATACTAGGCAGTTTTGATAAAATCTGAATGAAATTCAATTGTCATTTCGACAAAATCCAAACTAAATACGCTTAACTATCTTTCGATCTTGAAAGTTCTGACTTGATGAAAAGAGAGTTACTTTTGATTTTAATGATACAGAAAACTCATCTCTTGGTTTTGCACTGCAAAAAAATTCCGAAACGTTACTGGGTATTTCCGTGTCTCGTTTCGGGATTTTAATGGTTTTTATCCTCTTCCTAGAAAAATCAAGTATCATTGTCAAAAAGTTTCCTGAATTGCTACTAGTTGCACGAATGCAGACTTTTCACTACTGTGAAAAACATTTTTAGTCTTAGTTTAAAGATTAACTGAGCGTATTTATAAAGTGTATCGGCTTCACTTCAAGTACGGCCCGTCCATGTTATTTAAACTCCCAAAGGGAGCGAAAAAGTATGAACTACGTTGTTTTTCCAAGAATTGCAGGCAAGTACAATTCTCGTTACTTACTTGCAATTCTGGCTTAGCTTTGGCCATGTTTGCAATAAATGCTCTTTTAACTTCCTTGATAAATCAGGAAGATGCCAAGATATTATTTCTAGAGACACGACCGGCTTTAAATGGGAAGATTTCTGAATTTTTCAGGAGGCTTCCAGGATAATATCAGGAAGGTTACTGAATTTTAGCGGTAAACGTTCCTGGATTTTACAAGATATGTTACTGGAAGAAATTGGGCACATCAGCAGCCCATTATTTTCCAGGAACGTTTCTGAATTGTTTTTACAATGTGAGTTTTAAATGCATAAAAATTGTAAGACCTATAGAATACAACTCAACTAAGGTTCTTAAAACAGTTTCAAAGATAACAAATTCACTTAAGTTGTTATATAACTAAGTTTCTTCGTATAGCTACCAGAAGTTTATATCAAGCATCCAGAGCGAACATTACTAACACAAATATTACGTGGGGTATAAAATTTAATCCAAACTCAAAATCTCAAACTTTAATCCCAAAATTTTTCATTAATGAAAACGTTTGGAAGTTTTGTTAAAATTTGAATAACATTCAACTACTATTTTGACAAAATCCACACTAATAACGCTTAAATTTTCTTTTAACGCTAAAAGGTTTGACTTGATGAAAAGACGCTTACTTTCAGTTTTAAGGATATAAAAAACGCATATCTTGGTTCTGACTTTTACATACATAAAAATTGCAAGACATAGAATGCAACTCAACTAATGTTCTTAAAACAATTTCAAAGATTACAAATTCACTTTAGCTGTTATATAACTAAGTTTCTTCAAATAGCCATCTGAAGTTTGGATCAAGCATCCAGAGCCAACATTTTAGATGGTTTAAAACTGCTCCTTAAACACTAGTTTTACTTTTCTAGTCTATTATAAATTTAAATGAAGGCATCATCATAAATTAAACATATGAAACTGATGTCCAACAGTTTTTCACAAACCTTTAATGTAATTTTAGGAAATTTATCGAGCGAAAAATTAAATTACTCAAAATCAGATTTTCTCCTTATCCTATAAACTGTCAAACCGAATTTTTAAAGAAAAGATGATGCTTAGTCTACTAGAAAATAACTTTTATGCTAATGTTATCTTTTAATTTCCTAGTAAGTTTAAACAGATTTTTTCAGGAGTGGCTTGAGATTTTTTCATCAAGTGATGCTGATCTTCTTCTAATGTATAAGAAAAATAATTATAATGAAATGGTTTTAAATTTCGCTTCATGCATAACTGAACGGTGGATGTATAGCATTTATGTTAACTCGAAAAACGGAAGAGAAATGAAATCTGAAAAGGAAGGTTGTAAAATTTAGATATATTATTAGTCACTCACATTGCATTTTATTTTTGTGCAATGATTAAGTTGTTTCCTGGATTCATTCAACACGTGAGCGGTATTGGTATATATTTATAGAATCAATTGCACCGAAATAAATCTACCCTATTGAATTTCTTGTAGTATTATTACATGGCATTTTTCTTTTACAAAATATGAATAAGGTGTTTAACGCATTTTCCGACTTGTCGGGGATTACTGTCATATTTTTTTTTATTAATATTATTAACGGGTAGACGATAAAAAAAAAATTACAGAAGGAGTGAGCATTTATTTCTGCAGTTTTTAGGTAAACGGCTCGAATCATGGGGTAACATGTTCTCTGAGTTCATCATTGATGTTATACCATCGACCGCCAAGGAAAGACTTTAGATGCCAAAACAAATGAAAGTTGCTGCGATCGAGGTCGAGACAGTTCGGAGAATGTTGAAAAACGTCCCAGCCGAAGCTCTGTAAGAGTCCTCGCGGTTGGCTACACAGACGTCAACTTTTTACGAATCAGTATACAAAAACGTGCACCACGCTATGAAAAATGCATGAAGAATCACGGGAGCAATGTCGAAAAATAGCGTAAGGGTGGTAGATTTTTGTGTAATAAATTTCTTTGCTCTATCTGTACTTGTTCCTTTTTTATTCCAAAACGGTTCTTACTTTAAAAGCATCCCTCGTGATCCGGCAAACCTTGTTCTGCCACATAAATTATTTCTACTGAATATTTCGGTTGTTAATTTTAAAATAACGAAAGTATTGCAAGTGAGTGGGGATGGGATCTATTACGGAAAGAGGAATGAAGCGCTGTGAAAGACGATGATCGTCTATAAAAGCAAAAAAAACACCAACCATTCATTTTCTCAATACAATATATGACTCATTTTAATTTTTACTTCAAACTTTCAATATCTTAACTCTGCATCTAATTTTGAACATTTTTGCAATTGGAAGTATACATCTAGGACTAACGGTTGCGAAAATAAAGATCTTGCTGGTTAAAACCGAAAACCCTGTATTTATTACGACCTATTCATAATGTATATATCATACCAACGTATGACCGTTTTTTATGTGTATTTGGCAGGTATTCTCATACCTGCCAAATACACATAAAATATTTCATAAAAAACCGTCGAGCCGTTTCAGAGGGGTTCTAACACAAAGACCGTGACATGACAGAAAAGAATCAAAGAGTGAAACTGAAAACTATTGCAAAAGCCTTGCTTAAATTAGTTTCAAACATTTTATTTGTTACAAATAGAAAATAGCAAGAAGAATTTTTTTTAATCATTGGGAGTTTCCGAAGCGCCATCTAGTGGGGCCATGTTCCGATATTTTGCCGGAGCGTTGCAAAAAAAATTTTAAAAGGGGGCTTCCTAATTACCTAGCGATATGAAATATACTTTATGTCCTATTCTCATACCTGACCAATACGCATAAAAAATTTCATAAAAATCGATCGAGTCGCTTCGGAGGAGTTCAATAACTAACACCGTGACATGAGATTTATCTATGTATATGTAAATATCATATATATAGTTTATATATATATATATATATATATATATATATATATATAAAAACTATTTTAATGAAAGTTCACAACTTTTTATAACATCCATTAAGGAGATCGTTCGACGTTTTTACATCCACCATGTTGAAATTTTTAGTAGCGATCACAAAATCGGCGAAGTACGATGCTGATGAACTAAGGTTCTAAATTATAAGCAATTATATTATTTTAAAACATAGTCAGAATATTGAATCTTTTTTAATTGCATTCCAGGTTTCTTTGCTATTAATATTGCTTTTAAATTGTTTAACTTCTGGTGCGGCGAATACAGTAATTTTTTTTCTTTATCTATTTAATACTACGATGCAGCGCTTACGAAGGGTGCAGTGAATCGTAGTATGCACCAATTATTTTGATCAGACAGTAAAATATCAAGACTCTTAAACTCACATCGTCGCTCTATCAGAAACATAAATGATAGAAATTTCTTTTATTATTTTCAATGAGTTTTCTAATTTTTACCCTAAATATCTATTAATTAAACTAAACAGAATATGACTATATTTTTGAATATCCTCTTGATTCTTGACGTCTATCGCAAGCTCAAAGTTTATACCGATCCCTGAATTCCTCCCGTGAATTCCGTCTTTACAGTAAATCCGAGCTGTAAAATTTTCGAACTTTCATCGTAAATCTATATTTTCTAAGGATCATAACTTACATTGGATTTTTGAGAACCAAAAAGAATATGTAGAAAAAAACAGAAAGAAAAACGTCAGCTGCATTTCAAGACATGAAAGTCTGAAAAAATATTTTAGTGTATAAAAATTATGAGATATTCAGCGATCCGAAGAATTCGCTGACTCTTCCAGTGTTTTAACATGCAACTGAAATGTAGATATTTTTTCACGAAATTCGGAGACAAGAAAAACAAAATGAGTAATGAACAAATTGATTTCCGCGTTTCGAGTTACTTCCTCTTTTTATAAGAAGAAAAGAATATACTCTTAGAGAGTGTCTTTTAGCTATTTTTCAGACTTTAAAGGAATTAAATAAATAGTTCATCTTTCATTTAAAAAGTAGAATACATTTCTTAAATGTTTAAAGATCGAAGTATATTGTTTTAAATAAATATCTCAAAGTGTTTAAAACCTATAAAACTTCAATGTTGAAGAAATCATACTACTATAAATTTATCATATTAATTTTTTTTTTTTTTTTTTTTTTTTTTTTTTTTTTTTTTTTATCCTGTACCTAATTCTTCGCAGCTTTTTTTTTTTCCCTTCACGAAAATCTAAAACATTTTTACGAAATTTTGGAAAAAAACGGAAAAAAATGGCAAAGAAATTTTCAGACAAATGTTTCGCATATAAAAGAAACCATTCCGTCTGTGGATGCGAACGGTACGATGTAGCAACCAGTAACAATATTAACGCATCTATAAATATTTTAAACAAGGATGGAAAATCTCCGTCGGAGCCTAAACTTCAGGTACGTCTGCCTGCCCCTAAAGGGGCTGTAGTTAAAGGATTATTCTTTACTATTTATCTCCATTAAGAGATTTATTTAAAGTTACGAAAGTTCAGTATAGAATACAATTGACAGAATGCAAAATGCGATTAGTGCAGTAGAAAGTACAACTGACGCACTGGAATTCATTCCACTAATGCGCATTGTACTGCAAGTGTGTTTGATATGAACTCTAATGTATGGAAATTTGGATGTCCCATGAAGTTCGTATGCCAGCGACAAAGAAAAGTAAATGATGTAATGTATAGTCGCTTCAAATAGTTGGAAGGATATGAGTTATTGAGCGATGCAAGTAGGTATCATATTTTAACAACTTGAGGGAGATCTTTAGACTGTTATTCGTTTGCACTAAAATATCCGGTAATGCGTAATTAATGTTTTTTTTCCCCCAACAATAAGAAAATATTTGAACTATTTTCCAATTACCAAAATGTTCAAAAATAAAAGTTTTTTTTTCCTTGCGTCAATTTTTACATGCTTCATGATGGAACAAATAAACCACAGTAAGAAAAATACCAGCGGAGATTTCGTAATCTATACACTTATTCCTTTCTGCAAACGTAAATGAATTTCTTCTAACAAACAATTTGAGTAAAAACATTTAATTGTTCATACTTTACTCTGATATCATTTGGGGGGAGGGGTAATAAACTGTACAAATTACTAGGCCATCGTGCGCAGTAGAGAAACAGGTAATATGTGAATTGATATGCATTAAAGTAATCTTTAAAATTGTTAAAATAAAAAAATCTGGTCAAGGCACGTTATATTACTAAAATGCATTCCAACTTTTATATTATCAATGGAATGTCTTACGTATAAGAGAAAAAATAATTCAGAATGCTCATATTGACATAAATACCAGAATTTATTTCATTAGGACTATTAAAGCAAAATATATTCAAAAAGGTGCTATTATTAGTTTTAATGTGTCAGTTTACAGGATGATATTAATGAAAGTATAAAAACAAAATATGAAGGTGATTGAAAGGGAAAATATAGATTATTCGCCTTAAGACGTACGCACTAAAGAACTACTTCCTGTTTTTATCAGGATTTCTTACTTTACAAACAGTGTAGAATTTTTAACATTTAGTAATATAATATGGCTCCTAAAAGCTAGAGTAAAATTTACTTTAAGGAGAGCAAAAATAATTAGTCGATAATTATAAAGCAAACATAATAGTCTGCGATGAAAAAAAGTTGAGGTTTAGGAGAAAAAAAAGAGCGATGTTTATACTCATTTATTATACAGACGACCCTTTAAGAATGACTCAATATTGGCATTTCGTACTGTAGAGTATTACAAATGAATTTAGAAACTAACTAGTGTACATTGCTTTCAAACATGAATAAGGTTTTTTTTCCCAAAACTATAACTATGTATCAAATTTCCTTAAATATTATGAATCCTGTAAACTATGATTTAGTGTAAGCATCTCATTTAACAAAACCGTTCTGCAACTTACCTTCGGCGCTCTTATTTCTAGAAGAGTTATCAAACACAGTACACTCTCTGAGACAAGATATGTAGATTTCTCCGCACAACTTACTAGATATTACACTAATACTACGAAATATTAACAGCAAAAAAATAGCTTATATCTTCTAAACTAATTACCCCAACGTAGTCCTTTTACAGCAATCTTTCACTTTCATTTTGCTCAAAATTTCTCTTTTTTATTTCCTTTTTACAAAAAAAGAAAGTATTGTATTCGCGAAAAAAAATTGACTCAAAAATCGGCCTTAAGAGCCATTATTTTGATGTTCAGACAAAGTGTGGCAGTGACCATTTTTGATTTTTCTAATTTTTTTATATGTCAAAGTAGGTCATGAGAAGTGAACATTCTGAAATTTTTAGCCTTCCAAAAAAATTTTTTCGCTCGTTAAAAATTTCCAAAGTTTGAGGGTTTGCAGCGCGTTTTTAGAAAAATTCTATAAGTCGCATTTCAGTGCGCTATAGCTCTTTACAGAAACACCACCTCACGGTTATGCTTATATTTATTGGTTGTACTGTATCTAGTGATGATGACGTCATAGTTATTTTGGTTGGGGATTGTTGCTTTCTTCAGATAAGGGGTCGCAAAGTATGGATTTTATCCGTTTTCGCGCAAGTTTAACCTGCGTTATTTCCCCCCAAAAAGCCACTCCTCGAAAAAAATGTGACATATACTGAAAGTTTATACTACGAAGAGAGTAAATAGCACAAAATTTGTTTGAGGTTTAATTTTTTTTACGAGAAAAATGCCCTGATATTTTTCAAATTTTCAAAAATTATGCTTTTTTGATCACAATTAACTCAAAACAGCATCACTAGGAAAAAAAACCTTTTATATATTATGGTACCTGGCTATGTGTAAAACATCATAAAAAAGAAAACAGCATGGGATCTCTTCTTGTTTTCTAGAAAATAATTTTTTTTGAAGCTCACTTTATGCGTTTTCTCGTGCGTAAAACGTATGCCTAGTATGCAGATTAGATCTGCTAAAACTTAAAGTATGTAGTAGGAATGTATATATGTGTGAATAGAGAAAGAGAAAAAGACTAGCAATACTTTATTTTTCTAATTTTTACAAATTGATGGTATTTTAATTGCAGGTAAATCAGAAAACGATAAATCGATATCATATATATATATATATATATATATATATATATATATATATATTGATTTATCGTATCAATCTCAAAATAATTCTTTTTTATTTATGTTCATAGCAGTGGAAGAAATTTCATAAATAATATCTGCTTCACTTTCCTCTAAATGTCTATTTTCCATGTCATCTTCAAATACCTGTTCAGAGTTCTGTTTCTTATGGTCTTGGTCAGGCATCTACCAGTCAACAAGGAGAAAACAAAGAAGAAAACATTTTGTCAATCTCATGTGAGGGGTGGGCTATCCCAGCTCGTAAAAGTACACGATTTTCATTGAAACAAAGAGAGTTTCTTTAAGAAAAGTTCCTTTATGATGAGAAAACCGGGAGAAATCAGACGCCCGACTAAGTAGAACATGCAATGAGAACAGAGATGATTGAAAACATAAAAATATTCCAACCGAACAATATCTGACAAAAGGTCAAAATCAAGCTGCTTTTAGCCGATATACAAAGCAAAAAAAAAGCAAATAATACTGGTTTATCAAGAACCGACAGCCTTTTAGAGGTATTTGAAGATAACATAAAAAATAGACATTTAGAGGAAAGTGAAGCAGATATTATTCATGAAATTTCTTCCACTGCTATGGACATAAATAAAAAAGAATTATTTTGAGATTGAAACAATAAATCAATATATATATATATATATATATATATATATATATATATATATATATATATATATATATATATATATATATATATATATATATATATATATATAAAGAAACACTATCATATACTGAATTTATAATCTGGACAAGTCAACCAAAATGAACTTCACTACTCAGTTCAATAGGCGCCATAGGCTGCTCTATGATACTGGTAGACCCCTTGGGAATAGATAGTATTTGGGGACCTCATCATTGGGGGACCCCATGTTGAGGCCCCAGGGTATTTTGGGATTTTTCATTTTTTCGTTCTTTTAAAAGAATTTCTCTTTCTTGTTCAATCATTATATTGCTATCAAATATATATATATATATATATATATATGTATATATATGATATCGATTTATCCTTTTCTGATTTACCTGCAATTAAAATACCATCAATTTGTAAAAATCAGAAAAATAAAGTGGTGCTATTCTTTTTCTCTTTCTTTATACATACATATATACATTCTTACTACATCCTTTAAGTTTTAGCAGATCTAATCTGCATACTGGACACACGTTTCACGCACGAGAAAACGCATAAAATGAGCTACAAAAAAAATTATTTTCTAGAAAACAAGAAGAGATCCCATGCTGTTTTCTTTTTCATGATGTTTTACACATAGCCAGGTACCATAATATATAAAAGGTTTTTTTTTTCCTAGTGATGCTGTTTTGAGTTAATTGCGATCAAAAAAGCATAATTTTTGAAAATTTGAAAAATATCAGGGCATTTTTCTCGTAAAAAAAATTAAACCTCAAACAAATTTTGTGCTATTTACTCTCTTCGTAGTATAAACTTTCAGTATATGTCACATTTTTTTCGGGGAGTGGCTTTTTGGGGGGAAATAATGCAGGTTAAACTTGCGCGAAAACGGATAAAATCCATACTTTGCGACCCCTTATCTGAAGAAAGCAA
This sequence comes from Uloborus diversus, assembly GCF_026930045.1. Classification (NCBI taxonomy): domain Eukaryota; kingdom Metazoa; phylum Arthropoda; class Arachnida; order Araneae; family Uloboridae; genus Uloborus; species Uloborus diversus. The sequence continues at coordinate 81,894,241 of NC_072740.1, forward strand.
CAATCCCCAACCAAAATAACTATGACGTCATCATCACTAGATACAGTACAACCAATAAATATAAACATAATCGTGAGGTGGTGTTTCTGTAAAGAGCTATAGCGCACTGAAATGCGACTTATAGAATTTTTCTAAAAAAGCGCTGCAAACCCTCAAACTTTGGGAATTTTTAACGAGCGAAAGAAAATTTTTGGAAAGCTAAAAATTTCAGAATGTTCACCTCTTATGACCTACTTTAACACATAAAAAAATTAGGAAAATCAAAAATGGTCACTGCCAAAATTTCCGTTTTTTGTCTGAATTTCAAAATAATGGCTCTTTATTTCCATTTCACTCACCCCCGAATGAATGATGAGTTTTTTTTTTTTTTTTGACTCGACCACACGTGGATAAGTGAGTAAGAACGTATAGACACGCGAAATATCCATTTTGAAGATTCCCGAGTTAATTACAACGAGTTTTCTCGTGACGTCTGTATGTACGTATGTATGTGCGTATATGCAGATGTGCGTATGTATGTCGCATAATTCAAGAATGGTAAGTCTTAGAAAGTTGAAATTTGGTAAGTGGACTCCTAGTGGAGTCTAGTTGTGCACCTCCTCTTTTGGTTGCATTCGGGTGTTTTAAAGGTGTCTTTTGCCCCTTTTTTGTAGAAAATCATTGTTAATTTCGATGTAAACTCAAGTGGTGTTATCATTTGGATGGAACTTGGCGATATATCGCCAGTCTTTTGGTCGCCAAGTTTTGCCGCCAACTTGGCGACAAATTTGGCATTTTATTTTTTTTTTAAATCTGTTTCCATTTGGCCACTGTTGGTGATATTTAGAGAGTAAACTATTGAATCATATTAAAAGTGCCAGTAATGGGGAAATGACATTAAACTGGAGCAAAAGGAAGTCATGTGATGCACACATCAGCTCGTTTTCTCTCTAAATATTAGTTGCGTAGACTTTCCAAAATTAATCATACAAAAAGCACGTTGATTACTAATGTACTCCAACTAACCTAGCTCAAAATGTTGCTTAGACCTTTGCTGATAATATTAGGGAAACTAAAAGAAAATTTATTTTTCGTCATCCAAATGGGCTGCATGAGGACGTATCTATCATCAACAATATATGTATTTAAAATGTTTTTGAAAACCAGATCATATTTTTCGATCCTTATTTATATCAAATGAACATACATTAGCGGAAAAATTAGTAAAATTTAACTCGACTTGAAGAATTGATGTTGGTAAAGTGCCTTAAATAATTCCAATTTTATTTTACAGCAATTAGCATAAAACTATTAATAATCCAGTACTAAAAGCATATCGTGCCCATCGACAAGCTTTTAACTCGGATCATTCTTTCAGCTCTCACAAATGTCAGCTTTTATGTTAAAGAAGTTTGGTTAAGAGTTAACAACATAAACTACTAATCTATTTCGTTTTAAGCAAACATTAGAGTGGCATAATTGACACAGAGTGTGTGCGTAAGGAAACGAAGATTCTTAATAAATGAAGGTTAAAACAATTCAGTTTGTCATTTGCTTCTCCAAGCTGACAATTCTTTTGGTGGTTTTCGCCAGCAAACTTAAGCACTCAGTCTTATAAGTAATTATCTTGGAAAGCACTTCCTCTTCGAAAAGCCTCTTTCCTATTTAATTAGAAAAGAAATGTAAGAGTAAAAAGTGAACGAGCAAACTTTTGTCATTATGGGGTTTTATTAGGGACAAATCTCACATCAAGTAAAACAGCAATAGCTTTTTTCCCTCACGATCTTCATTAGTTATTTATAGACTTGGATAATTCCAGAAAATAATAAATGAATCTCAATGCAGAAATAATGCTTACGAAAAACGACGTTTTCCCAAATTTTTAATCCTGTTGTTCTTTGTATTTTAATTGTTAAAAGTAATTTCCAAAAAAAAACTGTTTTCGAAACAGCTGGCATTCAGTAGCATAGCCATTTTATGGCATAGGACGAAATTTATAAACAAAATACATAATTCTATATTATACGCGTAGTTCAAAACTGGCAGTTAAAAGTATTATTTGTTGAGTTCGCGATCCTATTGAGGCGTGAGGACATCGAACAGGTCCGGATCTACACTGTAAAAACGATTCAGAAACGTTCCTGGAAAATAATGGGCAGCTGATGTGTCCAATTTCTGCCAGTAAGATACCTCACAAAAACCAGAAACGTTTTCCGTTAAAATTCAGTAACCTTCCTGAAATCATACCGGAAAAGTTCCTGAAAAATACAGAAATCTTACCGTTTAAATCCAGTCATGCTTCTGGAACTTGAGAATAAACTTAGGTAGGTATAACATAATAGCTTGGAACTTTCCTGATTTATTGTGGAAGTTCCATAAGCAGTAACGCAAACATAGCCAAAGCTAAGCCAGAATTGCAGTCAAGTATTGCGAGTATTACTCGCTTGCAAGTCTTGCAAAGCAACGTAGTCAAAACTGATTCGCTCCCTTTGAAAGCTTAATCAGCATGGACGGGCCGGATTCGAACGGAAGCCGATACACTTTATAAATATGCGCAGTTAATCTTTAAACTGGGAGCTAAAATTAATTTTCGCAACAGTCAGAAGGCTGTATTCGTGCAACTTGTAGTAAGCAAGGAAACTTTTCGACCTGAAACTTAATTTTTCCAGGAAGTGGATAAAAACCATTCAAATCCCGAAACGTTACCCGGAAATACAGTAACGTTTCGGAATTTTTTTACAGTGTACGTACCCACAGACTCCAGAGTGCGGGGGGGGGGGGAGCATTATACTAAAAGGGACCGTGGCTCTCAGTGGCGCTTTTTAATTTATTATTATCACCATTATACTGCCGTGTGCAGGTAAACGGCAGTATCTGCAGAAATGAGCTTTCGAGATATTTGGGGAAATGTGTGGTGCATTCAATACTAGCAATACGAAAATGTGCCGGGGGGTTTTTCGCGCCTTTTTTTTTCGGCGGAAGCCAAATAAGCGAGCTTGTACAATAAAGATAATGTACAATAGATGACAAAATTGCAAAAATATGAAAAGTTTGCAGTTACTGCCCTTTACCTGCACACCACAGTACAGGTCATCATCGTGGTGATTTTCTTTATATGCGATCCTCAAGAGCTAAGGAAACTTATGAGATGTGAGACATTTTGATTTGCGGTCCACATGTTGAGAATGCACTTCACGGGGATTCGTTTGAATAGCAATCCTCGTGGAAAGAGAATCATCAGAGTCATAACTTCACGTTGATTTACGAACCTGATCCAGAAATGAGCTTTATGGTGATGTTCATTGTTAAATATCTTGGTAAAAAGAATGAAGAGTGGAATACTGATTCGTGTAATATGCGCCTTGATTACGAGTAATTTATAAGCTTCTAGTAGAAAGATCTTAGTAATGTGCTTAATTTACCTACACAAAATGAGCGACATTACGATTAGCGTGATCTATTAATTCGCTTTGACTGACAGTTTAGAAGATTGCTTTGATCTACGATCACATTTTGAAAACGCGGTGAAATAACTCAATGGCTAATCATTAAAAAAAAGAAAAAAAAACTGCGATATTATTTATGGAGAAACTAACATATAAGTTACACGTTGCAAAACAAACTGCATACACGTGACTCAGCGTTACAAGCACCATTTCTTTTTTAACGTAAAAATTAGTTGAGCTACCAAAAAAAACTATTTAAGCATATTCAACCCATGTCTACATTTCATTTTGTTCGGCAGAATTTCATAGAGCCCCATTTTCATCTCTTTTTCTCTCTCTTTATTCTTTTTATTTTTTATTTATTTATTTATTTATTTATTTATGTTTCTTGAAAGTAGTATTACTTATCTTAACAACATGATGTGCGTTTTGTGTGCGCGTAAATATACACGTATTGATGTGGGAGCAATTCTCGATAAAAGTGCAGTTTCTAATCCCAGGCTCATAGCAGACTTAGAAAAGTTTTATTTATTTATTTATTATTATTATTATTTATTTATTACCTTCTAAAGCACAAGATAACAGGCATTTAACAGTGCTAAAATTACTTATCTAAGTGGAGGCTTAATATAAGAACTAAAATGCCATTACGATCCACTATCCTTAATCAGAATTTTTGTATTTAATGGTCTACCTAGACAAAATAAAACTGAATAGATTTCTAAAATGGATTTTTAAAATAATTTAAGCATCCTAATTTGAAGTCAAGTTTCTTTTTTTGCTTTATTGCTAACAAATATTCTTCTTGCATAGTTAAAACTTGTCTCCAGCAGTTATCCTCCATCCCTAGCAGTTACCATCGAACAGTTTTTACTGGCTTTTATGACCACTAGGCAAAACTGGCAACTCAAATAACTTTCCCTCTTTTGTAGCAGCCATCATGAGTTTGTTAGCAAATCAAGAAATTTGTGTGTAGAGATGTCTAAGCTTCCAAATTAGGTGTATTCAACATCAAAGTAAAAAAAATACATGAGGCATTACCATCCTTACTCATACTGAGTTACCTTTAACAGTATTGTCAAATTTTGTTCTTTTATGCCTATAATAAGTGAACCTTTTTAAAAAATATGTACAATTTTAACGAAAGTAACAATATTTTATGTCTTGTTAGATGAAATACGTGAAATTGTCTTTACCATCCATGTCATTACCATCCAGTGTAAAAGTTACAAACATGAGGATAGTAAAGATAAACTAGGGAAAAAATGATACTGCATTATTTCTAATATTTTAGAAGCTTGATGTTTCGGAAGTTAATTTTTTAAACTACGGATGCTTTAACCTATAAGTTTCATTGAAACTCATTTGAAAAATTAGTTAAGTATAATATTTTTTAATACTTTAGTATTTTTAGTATAGTTGTTTAGATTTTAGATAATAAATTTAATGAGGAATTAATTAATCAATTGATTCATGAACCAAAATTAAGGAAAACTAAGAAAAATTTGCATTTATAAAAATTAGTATATTTACAAATTCAAGTCTCAAAATCACTAAAATAAAAGACATTTTGTAAACGTTTGTATTTAACAAAAATACATATCCTAAAAAACACCAAACTACACCCTCTGTAAAAAATTGAAATGTTTCTAGTGCACAATAACACCTTTCTACGGAATTTCCCATAAATACATATTTCTTAATAACACCTTTCTACGGAATTTCCCATAAATACATATTTCTTTTGAGTTAATTGAGATGCAGATCATAAAAAACAATGCGCTATGGGCAACATTTCTTAAGTTTTGTTAAAGAAATACATTAGTCTTTGATTTACTATCTACCGTTTAACCGAGACATTAAATATCTTCTGCTCAACGATCCATGAACTATTAATCCTGAGAATCATCTTACTAGAAAAACCTTTTTCCTCCTTAGGCCATAATAGACTCACAGAAAGCACTTCCAAAGGACAATCCTAAATTATCTATCACGAGAATTTGGGGTCAGTAAATTAATGAACATTAAGAATATACTATCAAGCATTCAGAACTGCTTGAAGAGCTTTAGAGATAAATGTGGCTCTTAATTAGTTTACTCTAATCCAAACATTTTCCCCCCAAAAAAATAATGGGATTGGTTTTTTCTATATGAATTCCGATTTCTTATTGTTCGAACAAGTAAAAATTGGCTAACACTTGTTTTGAGTATAAATGCGGACAATACAGTAATTTGTTAATGGACTAGTGCAAATTAATAGGCAGAAATAATTTGAAAACGAAGAAATTTCAATAGTATGCACAATGAAGATATTATTTCAAATGAAAGGGAAACATAACATAAAAATGAGTCATAAGTACACTGTTAAAAATTCAGGAAACTTTTATGGTAAATATTACTGTAAATTGAGTGTTTACAGTACAGAAAAAAAACTACAGTAAATTATACCAAAAAATATAATAAATAAATAAACGATTGATACACCGCGTGACTTACAGTGAGAAGCAGATAATACTATATTTCTCTTCACTGGATGTGTCCCAACTCGCATTGTGGGCAGCAGAGCCGCCTGCCAATCCGAAAGCCCCGAGATCAAACCTGCCGTTCGCATTTTGCATTTGACTCTCGTTTATTCTATAGCAAAATTTTACAACAAAATAGGAATTTACGGTGAAGGTGGCAACATGAATACCAGTAACTTTCACCGTAAAACTTCAGGATTTCTTTTGACAGTGCTATTGATAAAAATTAGTTAAAACCAAAAATATATTTTTTTTTGTTTACTTGTTGTATATAGCATGAATAGTTATGCCTCGGTGTTTTGTAAAATTTAGTTTATATTTTTGTATAATTTTGTACATGCAACACGCTTCGAACTTGCTTCATAGTCCATCAGAGGGTGTTTTTAAGCGCACTGATGCTATAATTGAGGAACTTGGGTATGAGATTAAGAAGTAAATCGTAAAGTAATTGGTCTAAATAAGCAAGACGTAATTCCAGAATTTCTGAAATGAGCACTTAAATCACGCAGTTAATATTTAGGGGTCGTCCAAAAACTATCACCCTTTAAGGGAAGAGCACGGAAATTGGGACAATGGTGTGAGAGAGGTTATCAAAAAGTGCGACGACACACCTTTTGGTAAAACCGTAAACGCTTAAGATCTAAATATTAACTACTGATATTTTTTTTGTTAATCTTGTGTTTATTTTCAAAAGAGAAAAAAAGCTATTTTTATTATGATTTTGCTTTGTTATCTGACTGATTTTATTTGTATCAAAAATCATCTGCGCTGATTGAAGTTCAAATTAAGCCTGTTCCATGTTGTAATTACGTCGAGCGATATTCATTTTTCTAAAGATTTAGAAAGAAAAAACCATGTTCAGTTTGAATTAACGTATCAAAAAAAAATATAAAAATGCACATTTCAGTTTGCGCAATGCATATTATTGCTGAGAGTTCTTTTTTTAATTAAAATGCAACAGGCAACAATTAAAAATTATATTTTTTTGAAAAGTATTTCTCTTGGATCCCTCCCCCCTGTCCCCCTTTCCGTCTAAAGAAATAAAGCAACAAAAACTTGAGGTTTTGCATCATTCTAAGAAAATTAGTTATTAACATGGTGATTTCGATTAATTACATTGTGACACACAGCTTAATAAAATGACACAATTCCCGAAAAAGAAAGACTTCTTAAAACTGATGATTAGAACTTCCCACACAGATATACAGTTCCCTACATCAAACATTGACAACGCGAGAGCCAACAAGACCTTATGATGAACACACTGGTCGTTGTTAACAGTTGTACTACGCAATTAAAATCAAAACATGCCTAATATAAAATAAGTAAGTACTGTACTGAACATAAATAAGTCTCTATTAATGTTTAAAATGTTAATAACAAGAACTCTGTCATCTTATCGAAACAAAATTTTTGATATACAATAGAGTACCTTCACACTATCGCTACTTCGCAGAAGAACGAAAAAACGCTTTTCTAGTGCATACAAAAATTGGGACTCGCGCTCTCATTTTTAAATAATTATACATTATTTTTTTAACTGGATTACGTTATTATACTTCAATGCGGAATAGGATTTTGCACACAGTGCTGGCCAAATTATTAGACTAAGACTGTTTTAAAAACAAATTCTTTATTGATTACATAACTATAGACACATTAACGAACAGTGAAATAATTATCTAATGTTTAGTATGCATTCCATTGTTCTTGATGAGCATTTTAAATCTTTTTGCCATACTTTTCACAAGGTTTACACCATTTCTCAACTTTTTAAAAAAGGAGGTAAAAAAATTTTTATACTCCCTATTATATATACTCACATACACACACTCACTAATTACCTAAAACTAACTTTAAATATAACAGAACACACTAGTAAAAAGAACTAGTGAACTGTTTAAGCTGATTGAGGTTACGTTCCTGGTAGGTAGTTAAACAAAGAACATAAACAAAGTAGACAGTGCTGCCACCTGCAAACATTAAATTATGCTAAAATGACGTAATAATCAGTATACAGTATGTACTATACTTTAACAGTAATATAAATAGCATTTTAGTACAAATAGTGTACAAAAACAAAAAAAAAACTCTTTAGTCTAATAATTTGGCCAGCACTGTACAATGCAGTAATAACCTGAAAATCGCAACATTTGGAATTAGTCTGGCTCTGAGGTATAGATATTAAGACACATAACAGATGCAAAGTGATTACTTCCTATTTTAGGATTTGAACCCGGGTGGCCTGAGTAAAAGGCAGAGGCTCTAACTACTATGTCTGACACACATATGTACTACCTTTTATAAGGAGGAGATCTAGTGATTTAGGATGAAAAGACGAACACATTCTTCTTGTACAATAAAGTAAAAGTCATAGAAGGAAGAGTAGTACACAATCTATTTTAGTACTTTTTCAGAATATCGAATACGAAAGATTCTTTGAGCTGCCCGGATGTCCACAATGATTGAATTCCAAAAGAAACTTACTGAAAAAAAAAGTCTGTTAAGAGCTTTCTTGGCACATATCTTTCATTTATTTTTTCCTCCTTTCAAAATCCTAACCTAGGTAAGTATTTGGAAAAAAGTATTTTGAAGAACGATCGAAAAAAACTAAGATCCACAAAGAAAACCAAACTTATTGTAGACCTTTTCCATTTTTATTCCTTTCTCCCATTTACTTTCTTTAAAAAATCGCAGAATTGCTGGAGGCAATAAGAGTAGAATTTGTAAAAAAATAATCGAAGACAAAGAACTAAGAGTAAATCTATGTTATTCTGAAACAGACTTCGCGATTAAGAAAACATGCGCAAAAAAATGCAGAGATAAACTCCTTTTTTACTTACTAATTATGCGTATCTTTAAATTGATGCAGAATTTAACTTAAGAACTTTTAAAAAACTAAATTAGAAAATCTTTACGTCATTGATAAACCAGGCTCAAAAATGTTAAGAGTTAAGTAAATGTTAATAAAAAAGGGTTTTCCTTTCGTCTTATGTGATACATGATAAAAACTGCAACAAGTTAAATTATTTTCAGTATACTATTTTGTTAATTGCTATTTGCATTTTTTGTAATTTTTTCTAAAAAAAACCAATGAAAAGAATAAACACTATCGGGAACCTACATTTTCTAAGGAAAATTCACTTAGATGCAAGTTATGTTTTGAAAAGGTCAAATGAGACAAGGAGAAGCAAAGGGATGTAAGTGCCAAAATTAAAAATTTGGATAAAACCAGTACAAATGGTAGATAAATCTCTTCTCTGTTTTTGAGCAGGAGATAGTACTAATAGCCCTAGAGGGTGCTGCTATACAGCATGATTTACTAAAACTTTTCAATGAAAGCCTACCTAGGACTAGAGCTTTAAACGCGTTTTACCCAAAACTTGAAAATGTCAACTTACATCCTTTTTCTTCTTCATGCCTCAAATGAGATTTTAAGAAAATGAATTAGAGAAACGTGAGGAAATTCTGCGCATGGCAGTTATTCTGCGCCCCTACTTTCCTGTGTCCCTATTAGTCCCTTGGTTCCGTGTACAATAGGGTGGGCCGAAAAACAACTTTTATTTTTTATTTCGATAATGGGTAGTGCGGAAAAGGTGCCATTTGTGGAGAAAAGTGCACATAAAAAATTAGAATTTTTTCTGACAATTTCTTGATCTGCTGCAATTGGGTTGAAGTTTCGAAAAAATGATGCTTTTTCATGTTTTTAACCAAAATTAGTAAAAATAGCATATTATTATTTTCGATGATGAGTTGCGTGGAAAAGGTGCTGTTGGTGGTACTTAACTCCCATAAAAATTTTGAGGTCTGTGGTACAGTTCTTTCCTTTGTCACAAATGAGTAGAAGTTTTACTAATTTTCAGTTTTTTAACGTTTTCAATAAATTTTCTCAAATAGTACAAATTTTGTTTTCGCCATATTTCTCTGCTATTATTAAATAGTTTTATTACATGTGTTGCATTTTTAGATGCGCAGTGTGTCATAAATTAACTACTTATAGCGTATAAATTTTTTAATTTGAAATGTGTCATTCGAAAACTTTGTGCAGCTACGTTCAAAATTTAGGTTAAACAGCACAGAACTCACCAAAGAACTAAAGATGGTGTGGATGTACAGAAAAGTTCTGCTTGTACTTTCAACAGACAATTTTTATCTACACCGCTTTATGTAATAAAGTTTTTTTTCGAGTTGAATTTCTACCTTTTAGCGCTTTTACTTCTGTTACAATATTTCTACAATGAAAGCATCTTTTCCTTCGTGGCCATCTGCAAATTCCATGCTACTTTAGTAGTATTCTATATTCTACACACAGCTGACGTAGGACTTCGGGTTCTAAAATTGTTTCGGATGCTATGTTTATTCAGTTTTTTGTGACGAAAGACGTTTCGTGATTCGAGGTTGCCTGATATTGGTTGAGAACCAAACCGGAGCATATCGTCGTATTCAGTTAACCTGAATTTTAATTCTGGAACCTTAAACCTTAAAAACTCGAATTTCTTGATCTAGGTTTCTTCTTTTAATTGCTATCTATTTATTCAATTAATATTCATCACAATGTTTTAATACCTTTGTTTTCGTCAATATCCATTGCTGTTGTAGCATTGCTGTGAATTCTTATTAAGGCCATGTTATTTACTTTTTTAAATCCCTTTTGTGTACCCTTGTCGTTTCTTTAGGCGAATCATATGGTCAAATCAATTCATATTGCGAAAATTGCGAGACATCCTAAGGCATCTTTGGGTTTCGAGGTACTTAAGTGCAAGCAAAGAATTCTGTAGGCAGCTGTGAGCCACCTAGACTACGTAATAGGCCCTAGTTGGCTGTCTTGTAACTCTGGACAGTCCAGTTGAAACATTTGCACAAGTATCAATTATGTGTTTTTGGTCTGTGCTCAAATTTTCAGTATTTTCCTTTTCTTTTGCCAATGTATAAATACATGACAGAGGTAACATAGAATGATAGCAGAAGTAGGTTTTGGCATGTCATCAGCTTGGGTTTGATTGGGCCAGAATGTTCTTAGGTTCAGTACATTCTCTATCCCATTTATCAGGTGTCAGACTGGGAATTCGTTCGTATGAAAAATGTACATCAAATGCTGCAGTTTCTTGTTTATTTCCTTCTTTTCTAAACACCTGCAATGACACCGGTTTTTTTTTTTTTTTTTTTTTTTTTTTTTTTTCATGTTTTCAGATTTTAGTCAAAAAACAATAACTTTGTTCTTATCTAAAAAGATTTACCAGTGATTACGAACGAATTCTGCGTTATTCCCGTTGGTTTTAAACGCTAATCAGAGACTTGCATTAAGTTTTCTAATAGCATATTTTAAATTTAAAAATTTATATGCAATAAGTAGTTAATTTAAAACACACGCATCTAAAAATGCATCACATGTGATAAAACTACATAAGTATGGCAGAGAAGTATAGCGAAAACAAAATTTTTACTACTTGACAATTTTTATTGAAAACATTAACAAAACTGAAAATTGCGAAAACTTCTACTTATTTGTGGCAAAGGAAAGGGCTATACCACTCACCCCAAAATTTTTGTGTGAGTTTAGTGCCACCAATGGCACCTTTTCCGCACTACCCATTATGGAAATTTTTAAAAAAAATGTTATTCGACCCTCCCTAATGTACAATACCGCCATCTGCAAGGAAGCTTGAAAACTTACTGAGAAGCTGAATACGGTATTTTGCTTGTATTATTCGTCTAGACGTGCGATTACATTTTAGCTGCTCGTTTCCAATAACAACCTTCTTGAAAAAAATAAAATCTTTAACTATAAAAACATTAATGTTTATTTCTTTTGTTTTAGTTAATTATTGACGTTTTGGGATTGGTTTTGTGGATCTACAGCAAATATACTCGAATCAAACATGTTTTGAGCGGTATAGCCGGATAGAAAAATCTCTGTCTTTGCGGCTAATTCTGTGCTGTCCTTGTGGCGTAACTCCGCGCAATAACAATATGCAATTAATGTAAATGCTCCTGGCACTAATATTTTAATATTAGATTTTATGATTTTATTATTAAACTAATAAACTAATGCACACCATACATTTCAAAAAATCGTTAATGATGTCAATTTAAACAGCAATTTGGTTTCACAATAGTTCATTTCTCCTAAGTTTATATCTCTTCAACTTCAGCATAGAGGTCCAATAAAAGCAATTTAGAGCTGTACTAAGGACAGAATGCATGGATAAGATATATTTTATAATTGGCTTCTGCACTTTGGTAAAAATACTAAATCGAAGATAGCAGATCCTATCTTACTGATCTTAGACAATCACTTCAGCTACTTTTCCATGAAAACCTAAGAATACTTAGTAAATGAAAAAAACCTGCTACATATGTTACCTCAAACACGCCATAGACTAAACTACTAGATTTGAGAGGTTTTTTTTTTTTTTTTTGCCTTCTGAAAGCTTTTTCCTCAAATAAAGCGAATCGAGTCTCTTGATAAGAATTTATGTAATAATTTGTGATGCGTTAAAAAGTGCTTTCTGTGTATGAAAAAGACTAAATTGCAAAGTGTGGCATTTATTAGTTAATTATGGTAATTATATTTCAGTTTGTATCTTTTCTTCTTAGGCAGTTGAGGTGCGCAGGGTAGAGTAAGTTTGGGCAGTGCAATTTTTCATTTTATATCTTCGAAATTTATTTTAAAGAACTTAATTGCTCAGATGCTTTGCGTGGCAAATTTTGGATGTCTTATGTTTTACCAGTGGAAAAAATAGGACTGGTACTGATTATATTTAAAGCATTACAACTGTGTGAAATATAGGGTGCGTTCGCATACCTCTACTGGTCTACCGGTGACTAACTGCAGCGTTCTATGATCTACCGGTCGACCGCAATTTGTTCAAAGTCGAGAAAAAAACGGCAACAATCTTTCTCCTCAATGACTTTATTCACGCTAATTAAACGTAGACGATAAATTTCCAATTTAAAATTAATTTTCCCTTACTTAAAAATGCGTATAACTTTTCTGTGGTGATTTTATGGCGGTTTCATTTCCAGAGGGAAAAAAATTCTACTATAAGGGTATTTTTTGCGAGCTTTCGAATGAGACGAAATCGAACTGATTGGATAATTATTTCAGATCGAAAGAGCCATTTAATGCCATTTTCGGATCCTAAAATTAAACTACGCCTCGATCGACCCCCCCCCCCCCCTACATTCCTTCTCGGGTGCCGAAGTACCACCCTGCCAAATTTGGTAGAGATCCAACTTAAATTGTAAATTTGTATTGGGAACATGCACACAAATCCCTAAATTACTGGTAAAAATATTTACAATTTTTTGGAATCGAACTAGAATTTGAAAAAATCAGTTACGGAAACAAAGCATAAAACTGGGATTTTTTAAGATGCAAATACTAGAGTCACTTTGAAGCAATCTTGGATTCACCGGAAAAAAGGGAAGGGGGGTGCGATCTCTTTTTTCTATTGTGTTCAATGGAGATCGTTCTGACGGATTTGAGCTCGGAAAATCAGAAATGCGGAGAAAACTCCAGAAACTCAAGAACGACATTGAAATCCGTAAACCAGATCTGTTTTAGATGTAATTTGGACTCCCCGTGAACCATAATGATGCAAAAGCCAATCCATGTAACTGACACTTGATGTCTGAATGATAATCAATCATGTGAAGACTGGTTTTGAAAAAAGAAAAACCCCTATGTTAAGTATTTTTACTTATTTAACTTTTACCTTCTTTGACATATTGATTTTGAGCTGACGGAAGATCGCTTAGATACCGTAAATATTTTTGTTGTTGCAGAAAGTAATTTGTGTATTCACTCAGTCGGAATGGTGTACAGTAAACTCTTGATTATCCGCGGAATAGGGTAGTACGGTAATCGCGGATAAGCAAAAACCGCGGATAATCCGAATAATAGGTAACAAACGATACAACGTATACAATAACAAAAAGAAATGAATAACAATCACACATACGTTCAAATTTATAGCTAAAAATACTGCTACATTGCATCTATTAACATTAAATGTAAAAAATATACATATGCATCTAAAAATTGAAAACGAACAACAACACAATCATAATAAATGTATAATTACCGTTGATAAAAAATGTGAAAAGACCTGTGGATAATCCGAACCGCGGATAATCCGACCGCCGATAATCGGGAATTTACTGTATTTGAGGAAATGTGACTTATTAACTAAATAGCAGCTTAGTACGCAACTCATTGTAAGCTCAATCCCCTGAACTAAATTTAATGAAAAAAATACCTGAATTAAATATTTTAAATATCAAAGGTGGTGCAAAAAGCTTTTAAAAAACGGTTCTTACCAATACTGTCAAACGCAAGCGGCCGGAACTTTCTGCCTAAATGACATACCTTCAGAACTAATTGTACATATGAGTTGACGTTTAGCGCAAATGTATTCCAATTGGTAGCTAACGAGTATTATGAGATTTATACTTAAATGCTAGTTGCGTTGCCTGGCGTTGCACGGTTTATCTCGATAATAAAAATTGTGTCAAGTGAAGCATGTTTAACCATCAGGCTTAAATAAAAGAAAAAAAACGCGTGAAATTTCTCGTTACGTGAAGAAAAGAACAATTTTGCGACTCAAAAGTACAATTTTGAAATTCCGAAAAAGTTATTAATAGTCCGTAAACATTCCTTTTCACGGATTTTCTGGTGAACCCCCCCCCCCCCCCCCTCCTAAAGTGGGCCGGAAAACTATGTGGATTCCTGAGCATCAGAGACCCTCTGAGCCGAATTTGGAAAAGATCAGACGTAAATTGTGGGTTCGTACAAGGCATTTATCCGACGTAAACTGAATTTGTACAAGAAAACACTCACACAAACAGCCGCGTATAGATTTTAAATTTACGATTGCGCAATTAGGGGTTAACTAACTCAATATGTTCTGGAAACAGATGAAAAATTAATTCAGGAGCATCATGTTCGAGGAGGCTTAAATTAGTTTGAAATTTTGTATCATTAATTTTGAAAACAAAACTGTAGTAATAAATTATAATGCTGCCCTACCATATGAGATGATGCATTCTCTATAATTAAAAGGGTTGTTGAATTTTCAAAGACGAAAATATTTCTTGTGTTAAAGCTTGACCACGAAAAGAAGGCGGATGACCTTGAAGCGAAACATCATTTGTATCCTTTGTAATAGGTAAAATCTGCCAGAAAACAACAAATAGTAAGATGCATGGTCTCGCTAATCCTATCTATTGCAAAATAATAACGAACAACCTATTACAAATGATACAAATGATGTTTTTGCTTCAATATCATCCGTCTTCTTTTCGTGGTCAAGCTATACAATAACCATTCCATAAAACAACACAAAAGTTTTCCTGAATTGTTGCAAAAGCACTATGTACTGGAAGAGCAGAGGGCTCTTTTCAAGAGAAGGCTGAAAATTTAGAATACATCAAACAGAACCGTCAGTAAATATTTCGTTAACCTTTACGATTCATCGAGTTTGATGATTTACGCTCAGAAAAGAGTGTAAAATTGGACATTCTGATGGTTACCAGGAGCAATTTTTCCTTTTTTTCCAATCGATTTTGCGTACGCAATATGGGGAATGAGCAATTTTACCTCATTAAACCTTTGTAAAATGATTATTAATTTTTTGACACAAACAGTTTTAGAGGCATATCTTTTTGACATTCTTTCAGAAGATTGCCAGTCGAGTTTTTCAAAAATGCCTTTAAGCTGATTTTCTATTAAGAGAACCTTAATTTAATGTATTTTATCTTATCAAACTAGCCTTTGTAAAATTTATGATGCTTTCGAATTCAAAACTAATTTTAAACTGTTCGATAATAATAATAGAATATAAAAATCAAATTATCTTGTAGACATTTTCGTGTGTACAGAAAATATATTGTGTTAACTATGTTTTGGAAAAGCCAAACTGAGCGAGCAATTTTAAGAGAGAGCATTTAAAGAACACGAAAAATTATTTTTCGCCAATTCAACATTTTTTGATTACAATTCTAATACTTTGATATTCAACCGTAACGCATCAAAGTTCGAGTAAAACACTAACAACATTTTTTTCGGCAAAACTTCCGAGTTTTTCTTTTTTATTTTTTTGAATGTAAATCGTCAACTTAAATGCATCCGAACGTTTTCTGAAGTGAGATGTTTCTTGATGATTCCATTACAGTTTTGAACCAAGAAATAAATAATGAGGAAGTAGGAGAATACCCTTATACAGAGAGAAGTAGGAGAAAAATAACGCAAGCACACTCCCCTACTACATTAAGCTACGCCCATAAAAGTAGCTAACGTTTAGACGACCCATTCTAGTTCATATAGCGCAATATGCATACAAATATTTTTCTTGTTATGTTAAAGAAGTTTTGATCTGTTTATAACTATATTTAATGATTTAACGCATGGCTGTAAAAGTATTATTGTAACTTCAGGGTCAGTGGAACTATACCTTCGAAGCTGTTATCTTTTTGGACAAGGACCAAATAGGACCACATCTAAAAGGATATTATTTCGATGATACTCGATTTCACATTTAAGACACCATTAATAAAAGAAAGGAACGACGGTAAATTAATGATGACTAAAACAAATCCCCATTTTCTTTCTTCAAACGAGTTTGGCATTTCTTCTGGTTATTTCTGCCAAGAAACAGTATCACTTAATCTTCTTATGGTTGCTTAAGCAAGACATTTTGTAGACAAACAAGTTATTTATTTATTTACTTATTTACTTTTGAATAGCACAGAAACTTTCATGATAAACTAAGCATGTTTTTAAACTGCACATCAGAATTAATACTTATTTGCAATTAACGTAGGTTGGATGTTCGGCATTGAAATTTTGGTAATTTTTTTGTTAATGGAAACAAATTTGAAACAATGAAAGTAATTGCGCTATCAATAATCGAAAAAAAAAGATGTTATTTAGCTATGTGTAGCTGAATTTTAGTGAATGAGTACCTTCATTTTAAACACAGATCATCAAAATATTTCAAAGTAACTACAATCATGAACGGCTATTTTTAAATTCAGTGAACAACATGTTTTAGTCTACATAATTTCTTCCACAATACATTTTACAAAATTATTTTATGCCAAAAGGCAAAACAGTATTGATAGCGAACTAATAGTGCAAAGTAAATGTAATTTTAGTGCCCTAGAAATCGTACTTAAAATGCCCCGCCCCCACCCCCCAAATGTATTTTCAGATTACACTAGTACAGTCTGTTTCAAAAAATGTAAGCATTTTGAAGAAAATGGGTCAAACTAATATTTTAATACCTAAGACCAATAGAATTTGTGCACTACACATCATTTTGAACTGCTTGGACAGGCAGTATGTAAAAAGGTTAGTGGTCAGATAAGAGCACTGCAAATTCGCATTACTCATTGGAAACACGTTTTGGACACTTTAATTTTAAAAAAAATTTCAAGTTGTCTGAATGCGCACTAAAGTGTGTTTTGGATTGGTGTTGATATTTTCCAATTAGAAAACGTGATCTTCAACGCCAGATCCCACTTTCTTTTAGTGCTTATGATCACGGAATACGTTTGTTTACAAATGTAATCATTTGTTAGGTACAGAAATAAATATTTTGTTTCTATTCGAACAATAAACGTCTTGATGAGATTTGAAATATGTTCTGATTTTTTAAGAACATATCCCGATGCATTGATTAAATTTTGATATCATTTAAAAGCTAAAATATGGATTAAGGGTTGTTAGTGAGCCAGCTCAGAGAGGAGTAAAATTAATCCAGGACTACAATTCCTCTTTGATGAAAGACGAAGAACAACGGCAACTATTGCAACACAAGCTGCGTTTTCGGAATCTTCAAAATCTAACATATCTAAGCCATTGCCACCTTAACTTGTAATTTTAATAATGTATAATTTAACAGTAAAATTAACAAAAACGTCATTTGAACTTTTATTATCATTTCAACTCTTTGCTTCTTCGTCTTACCACCATATTAATTCATTTTAAATCAGAAAAATGTTGTATTTACTTTAAAAAATATCTCAAACTAAATCTTTTTTACGTAAAAAATAAAACAAAAACAGACAGAAAGTAAATGTAATTGAATATTGAACTGCTTTCAGGACTTTACATAAAACTTAATTTTTGATTACTGAAACCTGTCCTAAGAGAAATATCAGACATCACTCTGTCAATTTTAGCAGAAAAACGGATGGTATAAGACTTCAAGAGAATAACATTTCCTATGAAATGATATAAAAACCAGATTTTAGAACGTATGTTTTCTATTTATTGAAGAATGAGGTTCTTTAACTAAAAATCAGTTTTTCGCAACTTCATAATCATTGAGGCACGGATTAATATTATCCGATTGAGCTAAAACTTTGCGAGTCATATTTTTTGTCTACGGACACATTTTAAGGAGATGCCCCGAGAAAAATTCAAAATTCATTTTCTGTGACCACCCTACTGTACACAGTCACAATGTATTGTCACGCGGTCACAATGCATTGTCATGCAGTCACAATGAATTGTGACATTTAATATTTCTGAAGTTACTGCTTCGAAGCTACTTCTGATGTTGGTGAAATCGCTTTTCTTGCATTGTAATATTCTATATGCAGCACTATCCTCATATCCTCATATATATATATATATATATATATATATATATATATATATATATATATATATATATATATATATATATATATATATATATATATATAATGGCAATGATCGAGTAACTGCTCTGACGTCGAAGAAGAAGGCGAATGAAGAAACGAAAAAGTGATCAACAATGAACGCTATCAACTGGAGTTTAGAGGGTTAATCAACTGAAGTCAGGGTTAAATTTTAAACTATCAAAACATCCAAGGACGCCCATATACGGGGGCAAGGGGCTCGAGCCCCCCACCCCCTTAGAAATTAGAACTTCCTTGCTTTTAGTACTTTTTTCTTTGCAAAAATGTAAAAATATTTCTTCTCCAGCCATCAATGAATAAGTAATTAAAAATGTCAAATTTCAATGACTCTAATCTGTCCTGAAATTGGTTTTCATGGGGTAAATATCATGCTAAACCATGGTTGAAATATCTGAACCCCCTCTTACAATTTTGCATATGGGCGCACATGAAAATATCACCAAACATGCAATTGCTTCGTTCAAGTGTAGAAACAATTTTCACCCGTCATATCTTGAAGGGCGATTTTCTAGTAATTTATATAAACGATGTTGTCGAAAAAAAAAGAGTTTAAAGCATTCTGAAAATTTATTTTACTGAAATTAAATTACACTTTTTTTTATTGATTTTTTTTTTTTTTTTGAGCAATCACGATTGCTTATTGCTTTCATTTGACTGTTTTTGGCATGCTATCTTTTTTCCCACCGGCGCGGCGCCACCCTCTGCCAGCACCACCCGTTGCGTCGGCCGGCCTCACGATGCTGCTCCTCTAGCGAAAACCGTCTCCAGGTCGCGTCTATATCCTACACACACACGCATACATACACGCACCAACGCACACACAAACACATACACAAACACCACCATACACACACACATACCCCTACACACATACACAAACACATACACACACGCATGCATACAGACACCTACACATACACACAACTGCCCACACATTCATGCCTGCACACAGACACAAAGACACAAACACATATGCTTACACACACATACACATACCCCGCCCCCACAAACATTCATACACACAACTACCCACACACTCATGACTGCACACAGACACAAACACACATGCCTACACACATACACATACCCCCCCACACACACACACACACACACATACAAACACACACTCGTGATTGCGAAAAACATAATTTGAATTCAAGTTGACAAAATTGAATTTTTTTTTTTTTTTTTTTTTTTTTTTTTTTTGCCCCATTTGTCTGACGCAGCTCAAAGTTACCCAAAGCGACCGGATAGCTTCAAACCAGACTAATCATTCGTTTTAAACGGATTAAATAATTATTATATCTTAGTACTGGAACTAGAGAAATTCAGTTTCAAAGTTACCCTGAACAACTGTTCTCCTTTCGTGAAGGAATGTTTAAATAGATGAGACAGATTTGTCCTGAAACGGACTCAATGAATTAATCCACATAATGACCCGAAAACGCTCGAAAAGTCATGTCCACATAAAAACCCGAAAAGTCATGAACCTTTTCTTCATGACAGAAATGCTCGAAAGCTGAGAATTAGAGACGAAATACAGGGCGCCCTGATGTAAACTGACTATTTTTTTTTTAATTATAACAGGAAAACAGTTAATCATAAAAAATTCCTGTAGAAAATTCATGTGGCTGGCTGTAAATCCCCCCCCCTCCCCAGAATTGAAAATTTTAGTTCAAAAATTTTCCAGTAGATGGCGCAACAAATATATATAATAAGCCCTTAAATCAACGAAAGATAGAAAATTACGTTCATAATTTTTCGAAAAATGTATTTAATGAACATAAATACATAACAATATTTTTAAAATGTCTACCATCGGCTGCAATCAATGTCGCAAGTGGAGGAAAAAATAGATGAATTTCGATGCTTCTTTTTTGACTTAGAGTCTTACTAACAGCGGCGCCGTCTATTGACAAAATATTGAACCAAAATTTAGAAATGTAGAAGAAAATTTTACGGCCCACCACCCGAATTTTCTGCAAGAAGTTGTTTTTTTTTTATCATTAACCGTTTTTCTGTTATAAATTTTTGAAATCAGTCAGTCTATTTCAAGACACCCAGTATAAATATTAAATATTTTACTTTAATAATGTAGTATTTGGTATCAGTATTTTTAAACTTAGGGTAAAAGCACCGATTCTGGGTTTTTTTTTTTTTTTTTTTTTTTTTTGTCATCTACAACTTATGTGATTAAAAGAAAAAATAAAACTAAGCAAAGAATAATAGGATAAGAATCACATCAGTTTAAAACCTTAATACAAAATTTTTAACTGGATTTTAGCTTTGAAAAAATCCGAGAAAGATCTGTATACACAGAATCCCTCCGTGTATACAAACCTTATATGAACTTATTTCACTGTAAAAGAAAAATTCTGAAACGTTACTGGTAATTTCCATGGAACGACTCGGGATTTCACAGGTTTTCAATCATTTCTTGCGAAAATTAAGTATTTTTGTCAAAACGTTTTCTGAATTACTTCAAGTTGCACGAATGCAGACTTCTCACTGTCGGGGAAAATAATTCTAGCTACCAGTTTAAAGATTAACTGAACATATTTATTAAGTGCATCAAATTAAGAGTAAATAGGGCCTATCCAGACTGACTAAGCTCCCATGAGAGCGAACAAGTCTCTGAATTCCGCAGCTTTGCAAGAATTTCGTTGCAGCTCTGCCTTAGCGGTGGCCCTAGTTGCAATAATTCTTTTCAATTCAATTCATTTTATTTCAACCGGGGTGATATTTTTTACAAAAAAAATGCGTTTCACAGATAAAATAACAAAGAAGAAATTACAAACAGAAGTATATTTCACCCTGTCTATTTGAAAATCCCCGATTGAGTAGGTGGGAGTAATGGCTATGAAAATAGACTGAAATTTGAAGCCTTTTTGGCAAAACAGGAAGGCTCCAAACTACTACTTAAAACCTACTGAAATTTTCTCTGAAGGTTCCAGAAACATGACTGACTTTAACCGGTGATATTTCTGTATTATTTAGAAAAATTTTAGGATGATTTCATGCAAGTTAATAGCTTTTAGCGGAAAACAATCCTGTTTTTTGCAAGATATGTTACTGGCAGAACTTGAGCACATCAGCTGCTCATTTTTTTCTAGGAACATTTCTGAATCGTTTTTACAGTGATAAGGCAGTTTTGCCATCAAACATTCTGTTCACCCTCTGATCATTTGCAGATGACATTGCAATGAACACACCCAGCATCATTTTCATCTTCGCTTTCACTTCTCTAGTCTTCCTTTGCGGAAGAAAAAACAAAAAAAAAAGCTTGCTTCGTTCTATATTGCAAATTTTGCTCGATACTTTGCCCTAATTCATATTGCGCGGTTCTACAACCCGATTTTCATCCTTAATCACATGCATTAATCGTAATTGAAGTCGAATAAATACTTGAAAAAAATACGTAATTGAAGTAACAGAAGAAATTATAAAGGGGCAATTCCACGCTTAACTGACGGACATTTTTGAAGCAAAACAATACGCATTTTGTAATATTCAAACAACATATACATTGCATGCGTGTATAAAAAATACATAGATTCCCGATATTAGGAAGTAGCGTCATATTGGGTGATTTTACCGTATGTTTTCAGAGAAAAAAACAAATGTAGATAAAACATTTAGTCATTTAAAAAGCATTTTGCGAAGTTCGACTTAGTGCAATCAAGGGGAGTAAGATTCGTTTCTTCTCACTAGACAGAGAAGAAGCTTAGAGTAAGGGCCGCCTGAACGTAAATTTGGCAGCAGTTTAATTCATAGGGCAGCATAAATCGTAATTAAATGGAGCAGCATTCACTGTAAAAATAATATTCAGGAACGCTCATGGAAAATAATGGGCGGCTAGTGGGCCTAATTTCTTTGAGTAACGTATCCGGCCAAAACAGGAAAGCTTGCTCCTAAAAATCAGTAACTGTTCCGAAATTACCCCGGAACCTTTCTGAAGGATGCAGAAATCTTCCTTCCCAATAAAAGCCAGTCACGTTTTTAAACTGAATCAGGAACCGTCCAAGAAAACTTATATAGGGGAGGGTGACCCAAAGTGGGTAGGTTTTCGAAGAAAGTTGTAGTTTTTAGATTTTTATCGCAACAATTTCGGTTTTATTTCCCAGCAGGGTTCTTGAACTTCAAAATAAAAAGTGATTTTTGTATTATTTCAAACCCAATATTTGTTTATTATCAAGCATTACAAACACTTGAAAAATCCGCTTTGCCTTACCAAGGGGCCCAAAATGGGTAAGCTTAACTAATTGTGATTTGGTACATTTGACAACCAAATATGAAGTTATAAATGATTGACATAATTGACCAGCTACCTGCCATTATGAAAATAAATATAGAAAAGTTGTACTTATTCAATTTAAGGTCAGCACATTTGTTTATAAAACACAAAGAAACAACTGATTAACTTAATTGACTAATTAATTGTCATTCTAAAAAATAACTTTTTAAAGTTATAGTTAACCTATTGAAATAGAAAATCTAAGTCAGCACATGTGTCAAGAAATTATAAATAAATATATGATTAAATCCTACACCCACTTTGCTCGAAGGAACGTTTTTTATTTCAATAATTATAACCTTAAATTAAAAAAAGAAACAAACAAAATGACCATCGTAGTGTGTAGGTGGATGGTGTCCGAATAACATAATAATATTGACAATCAAAAAAATAAGCTGGTCTTCGACTAATCACAAGTTACGAAACTTATTTTTTATTTTATTTTTTTAGAAATGTAATTTTTTTTTTTAATTTTAAGCCTGGTTGCGCCGTTCCGCTTCACTACTGCTTCGCTGGGACTGATTAAAACTCGGGAGTGTTCGGGTAAACATGACATACGTATGCATCGCCGCTTACACGGCATGGGGATGCATACGAAGACCTTCCCGCTTTGGTCCACCCTCCCTTTTTTTTTTATGTGTCTATAGTAATTGCTCGGCAGCATCCTGATTTAACAGGATAGCTCCTAAAGCATGTTCGCAAATATACCCAAAGTTTATGCAATATTGTAAGCAAACACCGAAAAACTTATTTGACTGCAATTACTTGCAAAAATAGAGGCATCCAGAGACTGCACTTCGCCTTCATTGGGGCTCAGTCAATCTGGGTGAGTCGTAATTGAACTGAAGGTGATACACTGAATAACACCGCTGATTATATTTTGATATTTTTAGGTTAAAAATTGTTTTTCACAACAGTGAGAAGCCTACATCTTTCGGCTTGCAGTAATTCAAGAAACTTTTCGCTAGGATACTTGATTTTTACATTAAACTGGTGGAAACCCGTAAAATCTCGTAACGTTGACCGGAAATAGTCTGACGTTTCCGAATTTTCTTTCAGTGCGAATTTGGTAAATTAAAGCACTAAGTCCACTTCATTGCACACTGAAACAGCATTGAATCCTTTATAAACATCTCAAACCCCCTAACAGTAAAGAAATAGATTTGCAGATAAGTGATGTATAAATGGCACTAATTTACACTTGCTAAGAAAATCCGTAACTTCAGTTTAAAAAACTTCATATCTATCTATCTATATATCCATTTATCTATCTATGTACCCACTTATCTATCTATATCCCATCTATCTATATGTATTCAAACAAATAATTTTAAAATGTATTTGTCTCTGTGTAATAGTAGAAAAATAAAAGCTGGAAAAAAAATGCAATTATTTTCTTTAAATAATAGAGACATCCATTAGCACTTATATGATCAAACTCATTTTATCAATCCGTAAAAGAAATATTTCTGTACAAATTGGCTTTCAGAAGTAATATACCGTTTTTAAAACAAAAGCTTATAAAACTATATGTAACTTTAAAACTTTCTTTTTATACCCTTTTAGTTTAAAAAAGTAAAGAAATTGAGTTTCTGATGGGAAAATGCTTTGAGGCGACTACAGCATTTCATTGCTTGGTGGATATGTGACTTCTTTTTCTTTTGCACAGCTTATAGAAAGTTTTAAAAAGACTAATTAAATTCAGTTGTTATGTCTATACCTTGAAAAGAAGTCCCGTATAGAACTAAACGAGCCTATTTTCCCGTCCTCCGGTATCGATTTTCTAACGTCAAATAAATATGTTGCTCAATTGTCTTAAGCTGAAAATGATTTCTAATACATCTTTTTAACATTTAAAAAGGTTTTCTTGAAAAAAAAATGTCTCTTCAATTCCAAAATAGAACTTTTTTTATTATAAAAATGGGATAAAAGTTATTCTCCGAAGCTGTCAGGTGATGTGATTCTATAAATTACAACCATTAATGAACATTTATTAGGATCTTTTAAATCCTTAAAGAAGGAATTAGTAATTGGAAGGAGCAAGTAAATTTATTGACTTTGGAAACGCTGAGGTACAGACCCCAAGTCACGTGTCTCAACTACGACGAATGGGAGACACGTCTTACTTGAAACGAGTTAGAGAAACCTGATTTCTTCCAATAATTTATTTTATAATGTATAACGTGACTTGAAATCCTTGCTTCAAGTTTTGAAAGCTTCACTCTTTCCACCTTTCAATGCTTAAATCTAAGCAATGTTTTCTAACATTTAAAGGCATAAGCGTAGGAAAAGCTAGTTTTAAAACTGAACTGCAAAAAAGAAAAAAACCTTCTGAAGCAAAATCTCTTATTTAAATATTTTGTATTACTCGTAAATAAATAAAATTTTAATAAATAAACTTAAAGAACAAATGTAATTAAATTTTGCTAATTAGTAGCAAAGACTAGTATGGATGACGATATAGATTTCACTTCAGTGTTATACAGAAAAAAGATTTATTAAGCATGATTTTACTAAGCTTGAAAATAAAGAGATTTATTATTGACCATAAATTCCATTTACTTTTGAGCTTGACAGGCGGAATATTTCACTGTTACACAAAACTTCATTGGTGCAAAAAACCGTAAACAATGCTTTTAACTCAGCTTCTTTTTAAGATGCAAAGTATGTTGGCTAATCAATATTTATTGATTAAAAATAACCATCAGAGTAGAAAAAAGTAACAGAAAAAAATATTTTTATTCTTTTCTACCTCAGTTAATCGGCTACCGATTTCACTAATACGTGATAATTTGTCATCCATAAGGAGCTTTGTTCGTACGAATTTTTTAAAAAGTAACGGGTAAAAAAGCATAATTAAGAAATATGTTTGTCTTCCTTTCGATTTTTAAAAAGAAAACTTGATTAAAAAAACAGAAGCTACTTATAATTTTTGATTATTTAAAGTATATTTGTTTAGGACCAACGCTTTGTATTAACAATGGTTATAGTTTTAAAATGAATATACTAGGATAACGGCACCAGTACAAGGTGCAAAGTACCAGTGCAAACGGCACCAGTACATGACAAGGGTCCAGTAACAGACAGGCATAAGTTTGGATTTAAATAATAAGAATTTTAGGCCGATGAAACTGATGTTGCTGTAGCCCACGAATACGGTGCAATCATCTATTGCTACCAGAGTGAATTTTAAGAGCCAATTGGTATTTACAAGGCAGTGGTTAAGGGTTATGAACAGCCACCATGAGGTCAACTAGTGTTTAAGGTACATTTGAATTTAATAAGGCTTTAGTTCTAAAAATAAAGAACTTTTGCTTATTTTGAGGAGAAAAGGGGAATTTTGTCCTTTGCTCATCCTTTCCTCCTCCTATCTGTTACTGGATGTCATCAGATTTTTCGGTGTCTGTTACTGGGTGTTGGACTTTTTTCGAAATTGAGCAAATAAAAATAGAATTAACTAGTTCAGAGAAGCCAGAAGCAGCCAAACGTTGATAAGATGTAGTTCCATGAGAGAAAAATAGTTCAAAAAGTCTAAATACATTAAAAGGCTCAGAAAATTGAGTTAACCTGAGAGCAATGTCATAAGCATGTCGGTTACTGGCGCCGTTACCCAAAATATTATTTAGAGATTTAAAAATTATGTTGTTACCTGATAAGTTCAATGAATAAGATCTGTGTAAGTTGTAATCAAAGGTCTTGTAAGCTTGGGGACCTTAGCTTGTTGAAATTAAAAAAAAGAAAAAAGAGAAGATAAAAATATTTTTTACGTTAAATATTATTTTAAATACTTCTGCCAATTCATTGTTGCTTACTCTTCGATAAACTTGAATATCTAAAATGAAATACGATTCAAGATATTTTGCAGAAAATGAGTTTTTAATTAATTACTTTATTTATATATATAATTTCTTCTTTGGTTATCACATTTACAACTTATTTAGCTTAAAGAAGTAATCTCTTCTTCTGTGTACTAATTTCACACACTGCATTACTGTTTTTACACACATTACATAATACAGGGTGTCTGAATCAAACGTACAGAACTTGAACAGTCGATTAAAAAAAAAAAGATAACCTGCTACGAGGACAAAATTGACAAAGCTTGGCAACTGAACTCTTGGAGTTGGACGGCAATTTTTTTTCTAGTGTCTCTCTGATGCACCTGCGCTTTTTATAAACGGACAGAGAGAAAAATGGCGTCACCGTAAGGGAAGGCACAAGTTGTTCTCTGATGAGAAGAGCAAAAAATAATAATGACTGCAAAGAATGTTTCGAACAGTTTATAAAAAAAACATCCCAGGAATAACAGCATTAAAAAGTGGCCCAGAACTTTCCTCGAAACAGCAAGCATCCAGAAAAGGTTACAAAGGGAGCTACTAAGGGCCTTCTCTAAGTTGCTATGGGAGCTCACGTGGAAAAATGAACGTCTTGCTAAAAATAAACAAATTTTTAGCAAGAGTTAAACAACTCTGAGTGCTTCTCTTTCAGCATTTCGGTTGTAAGCAAACGTGACTAACAAGGTAATGAAGAATAAATCAGGCCCAAACACAAGCTGCTGCTGAGATCGGATTAAAGTGTTTTAAAAATACTTTTTGACCCTTATGTGACAAAACACTAAAAAGTGAGTACAATGTGGCCGTACGAGAAAAAATATTTACTCTCCAATGATATTAGAATGGAAGATATTATTTCAGCCACAATTGAGATACAGATATGTTTTAAAGAGTCCTTTTTTTGCATGCAAAGATTTTCCAACCTGTTTATCGCATTAAAAAATAAAATAGCAACGGACATGAGAATCTCCTTGAAATCATTCATCAGGAGACTTATGAAAAATTACAGAGAATAAAATGTATAAAATCTACATTGAATTACAAAAAATGAGGTTACAAAGACTCATAAAACGAAAACATTGCAGAGATTTTTTGTGAAAACGTAGAGAATTACTACGAAAGACTGCAATTTATAAAAAAAAATAATAAACCGAGACTCGGTAGGTTGACCAACAGAAGCTCTGTGATATGACAGAAATAAAAAATCTAGGATTATTTAAATTGACCGAATACAAACAACAGGGTTTCATGCTGTTAGAACAATCGGCCATGTAGATGTAGCTTAGACAGAATTACGAGCAGGTTCCAACCAGCTAGTTTTACGGCAACCAGAATTTCACCTTTTAGGTGATTATCTGCCTAAAGTGTTCAAAGCAGAGCTGGAGGCTTACACTTCTCAGATAAACTGATATTATCTTTACACTGTTACATAAAGGTACTTAATATAAGAAATTCATAAAAGTAGACGCACTTTTCTGTAACACTGTTATTCAACAAACTTGATGTAGAGCTTTCGCACAAGTACGCGAGTAACTTTACAGGAATACTAACATTTTCTCCGTTATTTTTGCAGCATTCATTTACAATGCGGGGAAAAAAAAAGCATTTATATGAGAAGATGTTACCGAGAAGTTTGATCCGTGTGTTTTAAACGAGTTCGTGTGAAATTTAACAGAAATTCTTTCTTTTTTTCCGTACTTCTCTGTGACAGAAGAGTATAGGTTTTCCGTGAAACTCATTAAGACACTTGATAAGCTGTGTTTGAAGGAATACTCGCGTAATTTATCATAGATTCTCGGATTATTTTTGCTATATTTTTACAGAATTTATTTACAGTGCAGGTAATATTGTAAAAAGTATTATTGATTAAATTTTTGACTCGCTGATACTGGACCAAACCCAATGTTAAGGTACTTCAATAAATTTCCTCCACTGTTACTAAATTTTTGGGTTATGCATAACGTAAATTTGATGCAATTTCACACGTCGAATTTTCGGTCATGTCTGTGCCTTGCTATAAAATAAGTCAAGAAAAATCAAATGTTGAAACAAATATTTTGGAAAGCGGCATAATGATTAGCCAAGAAAAACAAAATTTTCAATTTCACTTAACATATTTTTCGAACTGCGTAATGCGAAGGTGAGAACTTTTCGGTGTAGTGTGCCCGCATTTTTGCTTTCCTCAGCCTCAAGGCTAACAATACTTCGCTGCTTAGTACTTAAAGCTCATAATTTGCACAACTTAGTTGCAGATATACACCTACCAAACCAATGGGAATGTTTTCAGACAATGTAGATATTTTCATATAGAAAGGAATTTTACACTTCCCATGGAGTTTCCCAACTGCTTACCAGTGCAGAAATCAATGTAGGGGAGAGCTTAAAATACTTGATGGGGGTCAGTGTTTAATGAATAATTAGTTAATATTGAAAATAAAGCTAAAATATTAGTACCGTGAAAAAGGGGAACATTGCTCCAAAAAGTGTAAAAGTTTTTTTATTGGTTTTCGGTCTCGAATAGGCAACTTGCCCACCTGTTTACTGTTATCTTCTACCTAGTTCAAAGAAATTCCGCATTGTCAACCACTTCGTCACTAAGTTCTCGAAAATCAGTAAAAAAAACTTTGGAGCAAAGTTATCCTTAGAGGAGCGATGTTCCCCCGTTTTACGAGAAGTTGATTTTTTATTTTTTTTTCCAAAACGTTCAATTCCACGTTCATCCTTTTTCAACAAGAGCACCTATAATGCAACCAATGGTAAAGTCTCTTTAGTATGGCGGTGCCTCAAAATATGTGGTAACTGTGTTTCTCTTTTTAAAAATGCATCCGATATCTGCAGATAATGTCGGGACTAGTTGCCTAAGAGCTGATGCTTTCATTCACTGATGAAGAAATTCCGTTGTAGACTTGAAATAGCTATGTGATGAATTTTCTTCGGATTTTGTGCTTTATTTACGTTGGTTTTTTACTTTTAATTTTGTAGCACGAAGCTCATTTGAGCATTTTTCACTCAAAAACAGTGATCTGGACCTCAGTTGTACAGATTATATGTGTATGTTTGTTTCACAGTCTCGAAAATATTTACAGGGCTACCCAGTAAGCAAACTGCGTCGTACCTATGATTATTCTATCGTTACTTTCAAATAATCAGGGGTAACATTGTGTTTGGAGTCCTGAATGCCTCAAAGATGCTCATATACTTCGTTTGTAATCCGAAAACAGTTTTATTTTAATACAAACAATTGTTTCCTGGTGTCATTTTTGGTGTAAATACCCTATAAAAGGAGGAGCCTGGTGTAATATTCTATAAAAGGAGCCATCCCGGGTAAGCAAACTTTTCCCCGATTTTCAAAACAAAATAAAATTTTTAGATAAAATTATTGGGTTTTTTTTAAGCTTTTAAACGCAAATGATCCTAATCTAAGCAAACTGTTTTTTATTTTATATTCATTATCATCATATCATTTTTAATCATGCTTGTTGTAAATAACATTAAAGTTACTCTATATTTATAGCTTTTACCATAATTTTGAAAGAAAAATAAATTATTATCTTAACCAATGTTAGATGATGAAACAACCCTAACAGAGCACAATCATCACAAATATATAACAGAGATCTTTCTCGGATGTTAAATTTTATGCTTTATGAACATTGTTTTTACTGCTCTCATTTTCCGTACAAATGTTTGTTTTATTTCTTAGCTGCTAAAACATCTGAAACGTGAAATCAAACTTATCTGTGGCTTAATATTTTAATTATATTATGTTTCTGTGATGTTTCATAATGTAAAAGCATTTACGGATAATTTAATAAAACGTCGCGAAGAGACCGCCCAATTATAGCTGGCACAGATCCCAATCCTGGCTAGAAGGACTCCGCTCATAATGCGAGTTAAATAAGGCGTTAAATATGGCACTTATATTAATCACATTATAAATATACTAGAAGTAGAATTAGTTTACAATTTTGATTCAAAACTTTATTAGAAGATTAAAATAAATAAGCCAAATTTTAACTCTTGATCAGCTATGCAATAACAATAACAGTATTAATAAACTGCATGTTCATGATACATTGGCCTCAAAAAACTTGAGGTACAACATGTTTTTCGAAGCTCACCACAAAAAAATTGGCAGTAACAATAAAATGCATAGTTTGCATGAATGATAATACCGAACTTTAAAATCATTTATAAAGAAAAGGTTGTTACCACTTTTATTTTATATAAAAGAACACATTTTTACGAGTGAGAAAAAATATGCAAATATCGAGCTTTCGTACTTTTATGTGTAAGTTGTGTTGATTTTCAACTGTTGTTGGCAGTTTCGGTGACAATAGTCAATAGAGTAGAGAAAATGTCTCAGAGACGTCGTTTACCCGATTCGTTAAAGTGGAGGGCAGTTAGATAGAAGGAAATGGGATTGTTGCAGGCTCATGCTGCTAGGCGTCTCTATGCATCTCATAGTAATGATTAATTAAAACTCTAAAAAATGATTTTTATTTGTCCTTTTTTTGGCCACTAGAGGGCGCCTGTGATGCAGGGAGTGTTATTGCTGCTAATTTGATAAGTGTTTTTTTACTATAATTTTTCATTATTACTGTCTAGTTTTAGGTTTTTTTACTTCACTTTATCATGTAATTTAGTTTTATTGTGTTTTGGGGGCTCATTTTTTGCTGTTATTGTATTCTTGAAGTGTTTTTGCATTTTTTGGAGCTAAGCCTAACATGTGGTGATCTCCTGGTTTTTTATTTTGTGTGCTGTATTGGGTGTAGCAACTCTGTTTATTTACTGCTGTTTTTAGTATTTATTCTGTGTTTTTTTGCATTTTTATCTTTCTGTTTTGCCTTTTGGAACATATTCACTGAGTAGAAATGGGTGTTATATGCATTATGAAAGAGGTAAAGAGTGGGAAGGGGGACAGGTGGATCTCTTGTGATTTATGTCATATGTTCTGCCTGTATAAGGGGGAAAATGAGTCTGTTTTTGAGGAGGATTATATTTGCACTAAATGTGCTGAACTCTCAGACTTAAGACTTAAGATGCTAGTTTTGGAAGCCCAGTCAGCATTAGGGTGTAGGCCAGTTGTAGAGGGTATAAATGTTTCAGAGATTCAGGGGGAAGTTTCAAATGAGGAGTTAGATTGGGTAACTAAGGGTGTAATTTTGGGGGACTCTATGGTAAGGGAGGTGGGTAACACAGTTGGGAGAGTAAAGCGTAAGGTGGCTAGGTGTTGTTTACCAGGGGCTAGGGTAAAAGACGTTAATATGGTTGCTGAAAAGAAGGGAGTATTGAATAAGGAGGACATGGTTACTTTGTGGGTGGGAACAAATGATGTAGGCCACAGTAAAAATGAGGAGTTTTCTAGGGAATGGGAATCCCTGTTGGATAAAGCAACCAGCTTTTCGACGAATGTCCAAGTGGTTGGTTTGCTTCCCAGGTATGGAGTGCATAGGAGCTGGCTAAATCAACGTGCGAGGTGTATGAACTTGCTACTGAAGTCAATTTGCGAAAAGCGCAGTATCAGGTTCATTGATGTATGGAGTCATTGTAAACGGGATTGGATTGCTAGGGATGGCCTGCATCTGAGCTCTACAGGGGTCAAAATGGTTAGTGGATTAATTTTAAGGGCTTCGGAGTCAAAAAACTAAGTTGGAATGGGGGGCATGGTTCAAGCATCAGGTATCGAGAAAATGAAATTTTTTTGGGTATTGCTAGAAATGGAAATAAAGTGACGAACAAAAGTAGTAATGTTAACAATTGTAATTTAGGAAATTTCAGGGTGTTAAATAAAAGCAACGTAGGCATGCTTAAAGTTTTCTATACCAATGCTCGCAGTATTAGGAACAAGATGGATGAATTGAAAAGCATAGTTATGGACGAGAAGTTGGATGTTATTGGAATTACAGAGACATGGGCTACCGAATCTGATGCAGAGTTATTACATATTGCTGGGTATAATTTGTTCAGACAGGATAGAGTAGGTAAAAGAGGTGGTGGGGTTTTATTTTATGTTAGAGACAATTTTATTTGCAATGAATTGGTCATAAATGATAAGCCTACTGATATTGATATGGTTTGGCTGGAGTTGATGAGCAGTAAGGGCAAAAAGCTACGCTTTGGAAACATTTATAGGCCACCTAATTCAAACCAGGGACAAGATGAACAGATGTACCGTATTATTAGTGACATGTCCAGTAAGGGATCCGTGATCATAATGGGGGATTTCAATTTTCCGGGTATTGATTGGAATAATTTTTATCCTGGTAATGGCAAAGAAGAGTAATTTTTAAAAGTAATTGGTGACTGTTTCTTAGATCAAGTTGTAACTCAGGGAACTCGAGAGGAGGCCATTTTGGATCTTGTTTTTTGTGACATAGGTAGTTTTGTTCAGGGGTTGAGTGTAGGGGAGCATATTGGAGATAGTGATCATAACAGCATTAGGTTCCGGGTTAAATTTGAAGTGTGCAAAGATGATAATTTTAGGTTTGTGCCCAATTTCAGAAACACCGATTTTGTTGCACTTAGGCAGAGCTTGAAAGAGGTTTTTTCGTCAGGGTTGGAAAATAGCGACGTAGATCAGCAGTGGACGGAATTTAAGGATAAACTTGCTAAAACCGTTGGGGACTATGTTCCATTTAGGAGAAAAGGTGTTAGTACCAATATTTGGCCTATGTGGTTCTCCAGGAAGACTAAAGAAGCTCTTAATTATAAGCAAGCCACTTTTCGTAAGTTTAAAGAAACTGGTCAGAGTGCGGAGAGGCTCCAGTAGGCCTCTCCGAGGCGAAATGGGGTATTTGGTACGGATTCAGAAAAGGGAATTGGAGCAAAGGCTGGCAGATGACATTGATGGGAACCCTAAGAGGTTTTTTGCTTACGCTAATTCTGGGAAAGCTCGAAACAGTCAAATTGGGCCTTTGGTTGATGAGTATGGAAATTTAATCCAAAACGATAGGGATATTGCAAATGTTCTAAATAACTTTTTTTCCAGTGTGTTTAACGATAACTGTATCTCAACAGTTGACACTAACAAGACACAAGCTATTATACAGCTTGAGGATTTTGTATTTTCCAGGGAGGAGGTTTTATTTCATTTGAAAAAGATTAAAGCAACTAAAGCTCCGGGACCAGATAATATCTATCCAAAAATTTTAGTTGAATGTGCAGAGGAATTAGTGGATGTTATTTTGAATATTTTCAATGCTTCTTATAACTCGGGGACGGTGCCAGAGGACTGGAAGCTGGCTAACATAACGCCACTCTTCAAGAAGGGGTCTAAAGGTATGGCTGGGAATTATAGACCTGTAAGTTTGACTTCGGTGATTTGTAAGATTTTCGAAACTTTGATCAAAATTAAGGTCATGAAATTCTTAGAGACTAATAGTCTGTTGACTAGTTTGCAGTATGGTTTCAGGAAAGGTAAATCCTGTACTACTAATTTATTGCATTTCTACGACAAGGTTACCTCAGCTTTAGATAACAAAAAATGTGTGGATGTTGTTTATATTGATTTTCAAAAAGCTTTTGACAAGGTACCGCATGTTGCTCTTCTCAGCAAGTTAGCTGACATTGGAATAGGAGGAAAAACTTTACTTTGGGTTAGAAATTGGCTTACTGGTAGGAAGCAAAGAGTAGTTGTGAGAGGAAATCATTCTAATTGGAGTGATGTTTTAAGTGGGGTTCCTCAGGGATCAGTTTTAGGGCCTCTTTTATTTATTATATTTATGAATGACATCAATGAAAATATTTCTGGAAGCATGAATTGTTTTGCTGACGATGTAAAAGTTATGGGGATTGTCGAAAATGAAGAACAAGTAAAACAGCTGCAAGAGGATTTAGATCATATTACTAAGTGGGCAGATAAATGGGGTATGGCAGTTAATGTAGGGAAATGTCAAGTGCTACACTTAGGTCATGGAAATAAGCGTATGAGATATCGTTTACAGGGTTCAGTCATAAATCAGGCAGAAAATGTTATGGATCTGGGTGTCATTATAAATCAGGACTTCAAGTTTAGTCAACAGTGCAGTATTGCTAGTAACAAAGCCAACAAAATGCTTGGGTTCATCAATAGATCTATTTCAAACAAATCTAAGAAAGTTCTTCTGCCTTTATATAGGAGTTTAGTAAGACCTCATTTGGAGTATGCTGTTCAGTTTTGGTCGCCTTATCTGAAGAAAGATATTTTTGTATTGGAAAGGGTTCAAAGAAGGGTAACTAAATTAGTAAGGGGACTCTCAGATTTAGATTATGATACCAGACTTAATAGGCTCAACATGTATAGCCTGGAGCAAAGGAGAGTCAGAGGGGACATGATTCAGTTATTTAAATTTATCAAAATGAAAGATGTAAATGGATTAAATTTTTGCGGGGAAAGCAGGACAAGGGGTCATTGTTTTAAGCTATTTAAATCTCAGGCTAACTTGGAAATCAGGAAAAACTACTACTTTAGCAGGGTCGTGGGCACTTGGAATAGCTTACCGGAAGAGGCGGTAATGAGCAAGGGAGTGGATAGCTTTAAGAGGGCCATTGATCTTCATTGGGGACTAATTAATTGACTAGGACCAGCCTAGCTGGGCCCAGAGCCTGTTGCTGGTCGTCACATTTGCATTTGTATTTGTATTTGTATTTGTATTGTTCAGTGACTTTAGGATCGATACCAATCCGAACATTCTGTGTCCAGAAGACCTGTTCCAGGTCGACCTTGAGCTACAACACCTGCAGAAGACCGTTTTCTAGTTCTTTCGGCCCGAAGGAGAAGAACCACTACTGTGCCGCAGCTCGTTGCAAACTACTTTGTAGCATCAAGAAGAAGAATCTCTGCTACTACGTTGTGAAATCGTTCGCACAATGCAGGACTCTACGGAAGACGACCAGTTAGTTGTATGTGTTCCCCTTAACGGGAGTGATTCAGGGCGTCTACTGATCTGGAGGGAACAGCGCAATAGATACCATCAAACCAACACTGTTGAAAGACCACAATTATAGAGGTGGTGGAATCATGGTTTGGGCAGGAACACTTGGTGGTCACACTGACCTGCATGTGTTCCATGGAGGAACTCTGACAGGTCTGAGATATCGGGATGAGATCCTTGATTCATATGTCCGCCCATATGCTGGTGCTATTGGTAATAATTTCATTCTGATGGATTATAAAGGCACGACCTCACCAAACTCTGATTGTTGAGGAGTATCTTGAGGATCACGGTTTGGGACGAATGGAATGACCAGCTCGATCTCCAGACCTGAATCAGATAGAACATCTTTGGGACTATCTTGGCAGACAAGTTAATTCTTTAAATCCTCCTCCAAGAGTTGGACATGAGTTGGAACAAAGCTTACTCTGTGTCTGGTATTCGCTTTCTATTCCGGTGTCCGACAACGTAATAAACAGCATGTAAAATCGATGCCGCCAATGAATTCTAGTTGAGGGGACACCTTCTTTATTAGAACCCATTTTTGATTGGTTGTTCCGACATTTTACTACACAACACTGTAATATTCTGTTTTCTTCAAAAATGGACTTTTCCGCAAAGCTTGCTTTTTTTTTTTTTGTTGTTGTTATAAATCGTTTTTGCAATACACTTATACAAATTTCTATGACGCATTCAATAAAAAAAACTATTTGATGCACATATCCTCCAAATTTTTTGTTTCGACATTTGTTCTTTTGCAAATTAGACATAAAAAACCGGTTGTACCTTAACTTTTTGAGGCCAGTGTATATTAATGTTGAATATCTGAATGAATGTTGATAATACTGTAAAGCGTAACTTATTCGTTTACTGAAATATTTGTTGAATATTTCGTTGTGTCAGATAATAATATTTAGAAATGAACTCAAAATTCTCGGTCACACACTTAATAAATACAAACGACATCTTCCAGTATCAATTCATTGTCAAAACATGTTACTGTACTCTTAAAACCAAGTTACTTTCTTACAATAACTGATCATGGTCTCCATATTTCTTCCCCCCTCCCTAAGCTTTTCCCCTCTGAGTAGCAAATGTTACTATCAATTAACCGAAAAAATAAAAATGTATAACACCACCAAATAAGCCTACGCATGTTATTATACAGGGTGTCGAAAAACAACCGCATTAACTCTGCACAGCTAGATTCCTCGTTGGGAGTATATAAAAACTGCCCAAAGAACGTTCCTGTACGATCCATAGTTTACGAGAAAAATACGAAAAACGAAGTATGACGGCACTGCCGGTGCAAGGAATTAAACACTTTATTGTACATATCAACAACGGTACACGTACAGTAAGTACAACAACAAAAACGTGTAATGACGTTTTAAATATTATCGTCTGGAAATATATGCAAATACTGTAGTTGATATGTCCAATAAAGTATTTTTTCCTTGCAACGGCAGTGACGTCATATTTGTTTTTCGTACTTTTCTCGTAAACTACGGATCGTACAGGAACGCTTCTTTGGGCAGTTTTTATGTACTCCCAACGAAGAATCTAGCTGTGCAGAATTTATGCGATCGTTTTGAGACAACCTTGTATATACGCATACTTACGCATAGAATATACAAAAAATAACTTGTTTTCCGTTTTAAAAAATGCACTTTTACCAAAATTGAAAATTGTTATTCTATTTTCATCCCCCCCCCCCTCCAATACACCGTCTAAAAGACGTAATAATGGGTTAAAAACCAGATAACAATATTAAATACGGATTAAGAATTGTATTCAAGAAAAAATCAAAAAAACGTTTTTTCTTAAAATACTTAATTAACAAATCAGAACCTCAGAGCTAAAGGAACGTAAGTCAAAAAATGATAATTTTACAGTACATGCAAAGAATGGGACGCGCGCTCTTTTAACAGTGGTAAAGAATTGAAAAGGATTTTTTTTATCAG
Organism: Uloborus diversus; assembly: GCF_026930045.1. Lineage (NCBI taxonomy): Eukaryota > Metazoa > Arthropoda > Arachnida > Araneae > Uloboridae > Uloborus > Uloborus diversus. Next base: position 81,931,884 of record NC_072740.1, read on the forward strand.
GAATCACTTTCACATGACTCGATACGGGATAAACTTCCTCATACAATGCACTAATAAACAGAAAATCGCAATTTTGGACTTACGTCCTTCTGGCTTTGAGGTATAGAAGTGTAAGAGTGATTTTTCAAGCCTCCAAACAAGCGTCACCAATGTTTTTTTTTTTTTTTCTTCGCCACGGAGCACCTTTTGTGTTTGCCAAAATTTGCATTGAGGGCAACGTATCTATATTTATCCATGTTCGTCTTCATAAAAACGTTTTATGCACATAAAATACTCTGCATCAACGTCTTTCACTCCGATCTTGACACGAGACGAAAATAGGAACATAATATTTGCAAATATGGTGATTTCCTGTTCTATTTGAAGTGCTAACATAGCAAAACGCTCAGACTTATTTGCAGCTCAGATTTGCTTACAGCTTATTCTAAACAAATGTGTCAAACACAACTAAATATGCACATTCTTTTGAATCAAAAACAGCCTTTACGAATAGTATTACGATCACTCAAGTGTTCAAAAGTCAGAATAAGTGATACTAAATAGCAACACAGCGGACTCGACTCATGAAACTTCTACTCTCAAATTTGGTGAAAGGTAACGTCTTACACAGGACTGTATTATTACGTTTAGGACAACTTAATTCAAACTAGAGAAAATGTAACACCTCCTGCCAGTTTCTTTTTGTTCATGAAATTAAATTTTACGGCGGAAAAAATTGCTTCTCGTGAATGACCGTATTATTTTGTCCATGGTAATTGAATTTGAACGTGTTAAAAAACGAGCACCTTTGAGCATAACCGTATTATGTCTAAAACACTTGATAGTCACTTGATTGCAGATTCCTGATCTTATCCTTATAAACCTTAAGAGAGAGAAAATCGTAAAACCGAATCTATTTATATATCCCCAGATTAGTTCGTTGAACACCGTATTCTATAAATACTTAAGAAAAGAGCAATTGCTTTAAAACAAAGTCACAAATCATGCCAGTTCATTACTAAAATATTTAAAAGCGAAAAATTATTATTAAAGTTTATTTCAATCCTACACAAAATGAATATAAATATTGCTAAAGATTTAAAAGTATATTTCAATCCCATGAACAAATGTCCTCAGACGTAGAACAGTTGCTATGGGATTTAATAATCCTTGGAAACTTATTATTAAAATGACAACACTTCACAAGAGCAATGGAATCGATTATTTCAGAGATATGTTTACAAGGTTGTGAGTAGAATGTGATCACGTTTTCTGGTAATTGCATAGATTATCAATACATTTCATGCTGTCTGTTGATTGTAAAAGTTCGTTTTCAGTTTTCAAACGAATTTTTTTAGCAATTAATTACTTTTTTCATATCCAATCGAAAATGAGACATTGTGAAATTAAATGCATTTCTTTTATTTCTACCATTAGGTACAGCATTTAAAAACAAGTATTTGCTATCAAAATAAATAATATCAACTGAAGTGCACAGCTTTTTACCCGACTGCGCATGCGTGACGCAAAGGAGGGTAATGTGTTTATGAGTTGTGTTTATGAGTCTATGTATGTATCCATGTTTGTTCCTACGTGTCGTTGTAGAAACTAAACGCCTTGGCCAATTTTGATGATTCTTATGTCAATCGATTTGTCTTAACTTTGCAAGTGTCACTAAACACATGACAGTAATCAAAATTCACCATAGCAACGACCAGTCGCCATATTGTCAATTCGGTTATTTCATATTCTCGACTTGTGCGATAATTAGCCATTCTTTTCGCAGTGATATACAACACTTTGTCGTGGGTGAAAGACTATTATAATTACTTTGATTTTGATCTCGAACACGTTGCATTTGGTTTTGTCGTGATTCAGGGGACTGAGTTTCGCGACATGTACTTTCTTAACGGGCTTTTTTAGTTTTGCGAGAAAGATTTGACTCGCGTCATCATGAATTATACAGGCTGTTTTTATAGAATTTGATGAAAAAGAAATTAAAAGCAATGTTCCTAGAGTAGGAGTCAGAATAGAACCATCAACAACAGTAGTCGATGGACTTCGTGGTCAGGGTAAAATAGAATGAAAAATGTTGCCATTGATATTGTTCTGGGGTGTAACTATACACAAGCTCTAAGGAACTACTTTGGACCGAGCTGTGACTGGCTTAAGTTCGTGCATTTTTTCTAAAGGTCAAGCATATGTAGCTTTAAGCCGAGTTAGGTAATTGAGGAACAAATAATCAGTAGTTTAGACAATTGCAAGTTACTTAAGAACGCTCACAACATAAACTCTCTCAATGAAATGACAAGATTGCGAAATGTTTCGTCTTATATTCATAATAACTAAGTCAATGAAAATTAACTAAAAAGTGTAAAACAAAAAATAGTTACATAAAAAAAAACGCGACTGTGTAAAAACGCAGAAAAATAAATAAATTAAAAAAAATAAGCCCAGTAGTTTAGAATGTTATTAAGTATTATTGAATAACTACACCATTGAAATAGTTTTATGATCAATACACACATAAGACAAATCATAAATTCAAAAGTAGAATTGAAGGATCAACAGTCGGGACCCAATCCTTTTTGATCAATCTTGGAGCCCCGTAAAATTTGAACGGGGCTCGACTTATTAATTGTACCTTAGCCTAACTTGCTTAGTACAAGCTTAGTACGTACTTATTTGTAGCTTTAGTACTAGCTTGCTTATTTGGTATCGGCTGAAAAAAAAGCGAGGAAAAAACGTCTAATTCCAACATTTCCCTACTGTTATTATTGAATCCAAAACGCTACGAAAACTCATTTCTGTAGATACTGCCGCTTACCTGCCCACTGTAGTATATGTTACTTAGATATTTCTATCACTTAGGTATTATCGTACATACTTAGGTTTTTTTCGTTATGTACTTAGGTATTATCGTATATACTTAGTACTCGCATCTCTTAGGTCCTTCTCTCATACTTAGATATTATCGTGCTGTTTCGATTTCTTTACAATGACTAAGTTTTTCCGCTTTGCTCAAAAACTGTTTTATTTCAAATGCTTAATAGGCCAGTGCCAATAATGTTTGAGACCAAAAAAATTTAGAACAAGATGAAACCGATTACAAAAGTAAGAAAATATAATAAAATTAATAGAAAAATAATTTACGGGCGATCTGAGTTCTGGAAGGGGGGAGGTGGGGGGTTAAGGGGGGAAAACGGTTTATCACAATTTGTGGCAAAACTTTTTTTACATAACCTCAAAATCATGCGAAAAATTCAAAAAACCAACTTTTAAGTTTATTTTTATCTTCCATTAAAAAAAACGATTTTTTTCATGAAACTTTGAGAAAAGTTACCTTCTTATGTCTCAAATACACTGATTTTATTTTTTATTTAAAATATTTATTTTTTCTTCTATTTTTGATTTGATAAAAGAAAAAGCATTGTTATTTTCAATCGAAAAATCTCACGTCAAAATAACTAATTTTTGTAAAAAAAATCGGAGCGTGTTTTTTTTTTTTTTTTTTTTTTTGGAGTCTCTACTTTCTGGTGGTATAAAAAAATACAGACAATAGTATAGGAAAATTTCGCAGAAAGTGAAAAACACGAAAAAGTACGAATTTGAAAAAAAAAATCATCATTACGTAAATTTTTAAGCTATTTATTAAAATTGACGCTTTCATTGCTCAAGAAATGTAAGTTTCCATGTTAAATTGCTAAATTAAAAAATTGAAAATCCATGGAACATCGAGATTGCAAAAAACACGCGAAAATAGTTAACAAAAGTCGACATACAAGCAGTGTGATAATAGGCTTTTACTGCAACTAAATCGGGCGCATTTCTCAAACTAACAATAATGTTTTTATCGAAGTCATTCTGTGAGTTTTGTTTGAGTCCCGTGAAAAGTAGTCCGTGAAAAATCTTGTTAGTAAATACCGCAGCAGCGATGCTGGTATGTAGCGGGAAAGTAAATTCGTTAATAGCGCGGCTCTGGAAAGTTGAGCTATGACCTTAAAAATGTTTACCTGTATTGGAGGATTTTAGTGAAAAATGACCGAGTTATTGGCGCGGATTTGAGTCGGAATATGTTTTTAAAACTACAGCTAAAATAATCCAACTCAATTTGACGCCAGCTATCCATCCCTATACCCCAAAAAGAAGTAAACATTGTCAAGTTCATAGCTCAACTAACCAGAGCTACACTGTAGCTCTGGGCGAATGTTTTTTTCAAATATATTTTGTTTCACTAATAATTTGGGAAATTTAACAACCGAAAGTTTTTATACTATTGATAAGTTGCTGGGAAGCATTCGTACTTTCTACTTTTAAATACGAGTAAAGCAATACACTTCCGTCCCCAAATGTTAGAGCACTAATTAATCAGCTAAAATAGTGATCAATACATGTATACCTTGAATTTTTCAATGATCTTTTTCTTGCAAACCTTGAAAATATGTACACCTTATACGAAATAATAATCCTCGTAATCATTATCCTCCATTTTTTTTTAGGAGAAAATTAATCTCCATGAAATTTCTAACAGATTAACAACTTATAATATTTTGCTTCGAACCGAATGTTTGATACTCGGAACCATGTTTTTATCTTCTTTAGAGTTTCAATTTTTTTAATTAAAAAGCTTTAGTCCTGAAAATTACAAATAGTATTTTTTCTGCAACAGCTTTACAGTATTTGAACAAACTTTAATTCATTCTCATTATATACTCAACTTCTTACTTCCAACTAATGTCGTTAGTGAAAGTCAACAATTCATTCAGTTTAAACTAATATAATCCTTAGTTCTTGAAATTACTTTCTAGAAAATATCCGTTTAATCTAATGTGATTTATTTAAGAAGAGTTGTGAATTAAAAAAAAAATGTTTGAAATTAAAAACCTCCATGAAAAGACAATTTTGAAACGCTTTGAAACATAGAATAAACCTATTAAGATTTTAGTGTTCTAAAAACTGAGTAAACTTCAGTTTTTATAAAATCCTTAAGGCACGAACTACTTTTTATATTCAAGGGTTGATGTTTTGAGCTCATTCGTTGTAAAAACGAGCATAGTAGAAAAAAAGCGTACATAAAGTTCTTATTTGCAATTTTATTAAAACATAACTAATTACAAAGTTGTGCAAAAAAGAAAAATAAATATTCAAATGTGTGGAATGTTTTTGCCAAGAGTTTTTTTTTTTTTTTTTTTGGAATGCTGAACCTAAAAATGATTTTCGGTCTTTTCCATTATGTACAAACGTTTGTCAAATCATATGGAGTTTTTTTTTTTTTGAAAAAATACAACAGAGGTGAAAAAAATCATTTCTTTTATCAGTTATTTATGCATATTTTTCAAATATTTTATAAAAGGAACAAAAAACTCTTCTTTCATAATAAATTTAAGATTACCTTTTAGTTGTTTTTGTCTGTGATATTCATTGATTATTTTCTGAGCTTGCTTTCGTTTTCAGCTTCTATCTCTCACGTGGGCATACAACAGTATTCAAATAGCACCTTGATGTCCCAATTTCCTTGTGGTACTATGTGTTGATATCAGGCACACCCTTGTGAAATCACCCCGCTGTTCATTATTATGCTACCTTACCTATTATGAAAGAAGTTCGGGTGTAATGGGGAAAATATATCCAAGGAATAGTTTTGTTCAGAACCATTTTTACTTCCTTTTACAAAAAAAGAAGTATTCGCAAAAAAAAAAAATCACTCAAAAATCGACCTTAATTTCCATTTTGCTCACCCCCGAATGAATGTTGAGTTTTTTTTTTTTTTTTTTTTTAGACTCGACCACACGTGGATAAGTGCCTAAGAACGTACACACACGCAAAATATCCATTTTTGACGATTCGCGAGTTAGTTACAACGAGTTTTCTCGTGACGTCTGTATGTGCGTATGTGCGGATGTATGTCGCATAACTCAAGAAAGGTATGTCCTAGAAAGTTGAAACTTGGTACGTAGACTCCTAGTGGGGTCTAGTTGTGTGCCTCCCCTTTTGGTTGCATTCGGGTGTTTCTACGGGGGTCTTTTGCTCCTTTTTGGGGCGAAATCATTGTTAATTTCGATGTAAACTCAAGTGGAGTTACACTTTGGCGCACACTTGGCGATATATCGCTAGTCTTTTAGTCGCCAACTTGGCGACAAATTTGGCTTTTTTTTTAATCTGGTTTTAATTTGACCATTGTTGGTGATATTTAGAGAATAAAGTATTGAATCAGCTCGTTTTTTTAATTGTCCAGGAAAAAAAATATGATATTTTTGATTAAGTTCTATGATTATATTTCGCATAAGGAACCTTTAAGCAGCTGTTCGAAAAAAATATCGAATCAGCATTCAAAACATTCTAAAAGACAATACAGATCGTTGTAAAACAGTTTCAGTTCATGTGGATTCAAAGTGGTTTCAGCTCTCCAAGGAATATTTTGCAGTAAGTGCAAGTCTATTTATAATTTGACCCATGATGCTTTTATTCTTCTTTTG